>NC_057862.1:346848185-346906129 GCF_019393635.1 Dromiciops gliroides | reverse complement strand
GCACCCTGAGCCAAATAAGATTCAAGGACAATTCCAATAACTCTACGAAAACACTAGCTTCCCTTCATTCACAGCTGATACTGCTCCAATGTCAATGGCTTTTGCTCCATTTCACACCTCATTATTGGTAAAATTCTGCAGCCTAGTTCATCTGACCAGGTACTTTTCCATTTTCTTTTGGGTCACCTGTAATTTTAAATGACTTTTGAGGCAAGGAACAATTTGAGATCACTAAAATGACCACTGATTTTTCCAAGTGTCATCTGATCCATTCTTCTCTTCCACTCAAGGCCTAGCACACCTTTAGCTTCCTCCCCAATCCCTCCTGCCTGTCAGAGAGCCAGAACCACTCTCCTTCCTCAGAAGTCAGTCCAAACATTGGCTGTTCAGCAACCATCAGCCCTGGAGGCAAGTATCTCTAAGTCACAGGAAGAGGGCAAAAGGAGAGCTAATAATAGACTCAGCAGCTTTGAAAACCAGGCTGATGTGAAAATTGGGATATCTGAGCCCAGGTCACACACTTCATTTCCCCAGCAGTCCTGTTGATAAGGCAATGCTGCCCAGATGAGAAAGAAGAACTGGGCAGAGAGAAGGGATAATTACTGCATGCTGCTCAACAGAGATAGAGTCAATTCTTGATTATCTCTGCTAGTGGAGGAAGACAGTGAGTGGGTCGCAGAAAGCCATAAATGGCCCACACAGGAGAATTGTATTTAGATTTGGAGGAGCTGGTTTGGAATTTTGGCTTTGCTCCATACTAGCTATGTGAAATTGAGCAGGGCATTTAATTTCTCTGAGCTTCAATTTCTTCCTCAGTAAAATGGGGGTGGGAGGTTGAGTTGAATGACCTCTCATGTCCCTTCAAGCTCTGATAGCCTAGCTCTATGTTAGAACAGAAATGACTCTATGTCACCAGTTCCTAAAGCATACTCTTCCAGGGGTCCACAAAGTGAAAATTATTTTCATGTTTTAATTTCTGCTATGGTAAATACCATAGATATGAGCCAATAAACAAAAGTTCTTGGGGGGATCCTCAATGATTTTAAGAGTGTAAAGGGGTCCTGAGAAAAAAAATTGAGAAAAGCTGCTCCAAATGAAAGCTTGGGGAAGAAGTGGATTATAAGAGTCAGACAAAGTAGAAGAGGAAAGCAAAAAGACAGAGGTAAGACAGAAAAAAAGGAAAAGAACAGAGCAAACATGGAGAAAATAGGGCAGAGAAGGATTAAAATAGGTGGAGGGGAAAAAAGATTGAAGAAGGAAGGGACAAGGGGCCTTTGGGACAGGGTTTGGTAGGTGACTTTCTCACTCAGGGGCCCCACCTTATCCCTAAAGGCCAGGTTGCCCTCACTCCAAGCTATCCTTGCCTCCCAAATGCAAGCCTAGGAGAACAATACAAGATGAGACAAGCCTTGGCATCCACTGTCTCCACCCACTGGGTGTGCAAGGAGCCCGGAGCAACCTGCTGACGCATCCCTCCCTACGGACACACTAGGCTCTGACTCCATCCATCCCTTATTCCAGTTCATCTCCCTTTCACTTCAAGGCCTCCACCCAGTAACAGCTCCACATACCCTCTTCACATCCTCGCCTTGAACCTATGACACTAAAACCGGTTGGGAAGCGTGACCCAGTGAAAAGAACATAGTATTGGGGGTCAAGACATCAGGGTTCGAATCTTGACTCTGCCACTGACTAGCTGTGTGACCTTGGGCAAGTCACTTCCTCTGAAAAATGAGAGGGTTGTTCTTAAAGATCTCTAAGCTACATTCCAGCTCTAAAACCTTGTGATGCTATTATATTAAAGCAGCTTTGGCACTTTAGCCCAGTGCAGGGAGGACTCCTAGGAGCTAAATGAAGATAGATAACCTGTTACCTTCAATCTCTAGACTTCCTTTAGAATTACTATATTCCTGAGCTAGAAGGCACAATTTGCCCTCTCTCCCCTCAACCCCCCAGTAGACCAAGAACAGCTCCGCTGCCTTTTGGGGAGCTAATCTCCTTACTTGTACCCTAAAATGGGTAAGCCCCTTGGCCTTAAGAGGTGTTTATCAAATGCCTTCTTTGTGTATAGAATTGTGTCAAGGGCTGGGGTAAATATAGAGTTTAAATAAGACTCCGTCTCTAACCTTATTGAGCTAACACACAAGTAGGGTAATAAGATGCCAACCCAGATAACAATAATTCACAAGTATACCTGATAAATGCAGTGCAGAGGTAGAGAAGGAAGGCTCTTTCCAATGAAAGTCCAGTGTAGGAGACAGCCCTTGACGGGATTCGGGAAAGGCTTCCTGGGGTGAGGAGCCAATAATTCACACCACAACCACCTAGTGCAAGTCCTCCTGCTCTCTTGCCCTGGGCTATTATAGTAGCCTCCTAATTGGTCTCCCTGCTTCTAGTTTCTCTCCTTCATGTATCTGCTGAATTAATCTGCCCAGAGCACGAGTGTGATCAGAAAGAGCAAAAGACTGAAGACAGAGAGATCCATTGGTAGTCATTAACCATAGTCCTCAGTCCAGACTACAGTCATGGACCTTGACCTGGGGTAGCAACAGTGGAAATGGAAGCAAGAACATGGCTAGACCCAGGGCTTGGCATACTCCTTACACTGTGGTCTCCAGGAAAGTCCAGCGGCAGGAGAATCAGGACATGAGTTCTAGTCCGGGACCAGGCTCCAATTACTGAGGGGACCTTAAGCAAATCCCCTCTTCCTCTTTGCTCCTTACTTGCCAGATCTACAAAATGGAGACAGTATTGTCCATGGGTGGTTATGAGGTTCAAATAGATTAAGATGGATGGCACTTTGAAAAGTTTTAAAAAACTCCACCCAAATGTCAGTTTGCCGTTGTTTTCCATCATCATTAAGCTTAGTAGTGGCGGTGGTGGTAGTAGTATTCTTGTTGTTCTTACAAAAGCCCTGCTTTGCCTCAGACACTTGACACTTACTAGCTGTGTGACCCTGGGCAAGTCACTTAAGCCCCATTGCTCCGCAAAAAAACAAACAAAAAACAAAAAACAAAAGCCCTGCTCTAATACCTGATCCTGAGGTGGAAGCAGTGCTAGGTTCCCAAAGAAGGCTACGCAGCAGAGCACAAGCTCTGGCAGGTCCTAGCAAGAGAGGAAGGCTATGAGTACAGTCCTAGGGATGGGCGATGTTTGCTTTCCTGAGACAAGCTGAGCTGAATAGCAAAGGGGCTCAGCACCAGTATAATGCCATGGGTGGTGGGGGGGTGGTGAATTCTTTGGCCACAGATAGAGGTGGAGACTGCTTTCCACCAAATAGGTTGAGTTACTACCCTGAGGGGAGTGCAGAGGGCAAAGAGAACGGACTTTGGGATCTGAGTCAGAGGCCCTGGGTTTGAATCACACCTCTGGACATTTAGCCATATGATCTTGGGGAAGTTGTTAAGCATCCTGACCCTCAGTTTCTACATCTGTAAAAATGATTTCTGAGTTCCCTTCCAGTTCTAGAACTATGATTCCAGATTTAGTAGAAAAATTCTAGGAAGTTGTCTGAAGCTCACTGAGGTTAAGTGCCTCACCCACCAAAAGCAGCTAGAAAGTGAAAAAAAGAAGAATATGAATCTAGTTCTTCCTATCGCCAAGCTCAGTACTCTATCATCTACATAACTAGAGGCAGTTAGGTGGTGCGTTGGATAGTGTGCTGGACCTGAGACAGGAAAGCCTGAATTCAAATCTGATTTCGGACACTTAGTAGCTGTGTGACCCTGCATAAGTCATTTGACCTCTATTTACCTCAGTTTCTCCAACTGTATATGTTGATAATTATAACACCTACTTCACTGGGTTGTTGTGAGGATAAATTAGATAATTTTGTAAGGTACTACGTGTAAAAGCTGGCTGGTCTTAACTGTTATTATGTAACACCATGATGACTAGCCATGACAACCCAGGAAAACAAAGAAAAAGTAAATTCCATCCTTCCCTTCTGTCTCTACAGAAGCAATGGGACACAAAAAGAGATAAAGCATGATACAAATCACAGGGAGTATACCACCTATCGATATTCATTTAAACAATTGGTTCTCTAAATGTGAGATCCTCATCCAGTGACCAATGAGTAGATACACTATAAAAGGAATAGATCGGGGGCAGCTAGGTGGCACAGTGGATAGAGCACTGGCCCTGGATTCAGGAGGACCTGAGTTCAAGTCTGACCTCAGACACTTGACACTTACTAGCTGTGTGACCCTGGGCAAGTCACTTTAACCCCAATTGCTTCACACACACAAAAAAAAGGAATTGGATCCTATCAATCTTGACCATTCTTACTATAAATGAAACCAGAAGACAAAAGGAAGTTACAACTAAATGGAAGACTGGCTCATAGGTTCTCTTCGGAGAGACAAATAAAAGAATTGGCAAGGATGATTTCATTGTGTGCCCAAAGGCAACAAGAAACATCATTTCATGGGACAATTAGTCATCTTGCCTTCCAGTGTTTGTGATGAGCATAAGCAAAAAGACAGACCACCATGAAGATAATTGTAGCTTACATACCAACATCTGTTGCAGAAGATGAAGAGGCAGAGAAACTTATGAGGAACTTGACAAGATCGCTAAACTAAATCAATGTAGACCTTAATACTCAGTGACCTTAATGCAAAGAGAGACATATGGGAGAATGGAGGGAGAAAAAAGAGGTGAAATGGTGATTCATACCTCACAAATAACCGAGGGCAAAGGTTTCCAGACTATGTAGAAGCCTTACATCTGTATGTCAAGAATACTTTCTTCCAGAAGATAGTCAGAAGGTGCTTAATATGATTAACACCAACAATATAAAAAACAAAATGAACTAATTTTTTTTGAGAACTCCCAGTAAGGAAAACCTCTCTATCAGTAAAAAAAACAAATGCCACTTCTAGTCTCAGAGAGTTGCCTAGGACACTGAAGATTAAGTGAACTTACCCAGGATCACAAAGACAGCATGTATTAAAGGCAGGACTTGAACCCAGGTCTTTCTGAATCCTAGGTGGTGCAGTGGATAGAGCACTAACCCCAAAGTTGAGAGGACCTTAGTTCAAATCTCATCTCAGACACTTATTAGCTGTGTGACCTTGGGCAAGTCTCTTAATCCCAATTGCCTTAAATATCTGGGACCATCTCCAGTCATCCTGATGTCTATCTTCCCACTGGACCCAGAAGGCTCTGGAGGAGAAATCGAGGTCAGTGACCTTTCACAGACCTCCTTCACTTATTTCAAATTCAGTGCAAGTCATGATATCTGTCATGGTCCTCTTCAAGAACCTAGAACAAAGAACAAACAAAACAAAACTAAATCCTGAATCCAAGGCAGGTTCACCAGCCACTAAATGATGCTGCCTTTCACACTAACTATATATCTTTATAGACAGAAAACAACTAGTTAACAATGTGGGAAGCACTTCCAAATCAGCAGCCTATCTCTCTAGAGCAAAGATGAAAATCCACACCAAATTAGAAGAAGGATAAAGATTAGAAGATACCAAGTTCAATCACAACAACTCCAATTTAAACTAGTTAAACAAGCTACGGGCACCAAGAAATGAGAAATGACAAAGGAAATGACATTGACATCAATATCCCATCACCTATGGAAAATTTAACCCTCTACAGAGAATAGGATCATAGAGCTATAGTAGCAAGGGGCCTCAGAGATCATCCAGTCTAACCCCCTAATTATTTAATAGATGAAGAAAAAGAGGCTCAATGAGATCAAGTTACCTGACCAAGATGACACAACACATCATAGATGAGACTTGGACCTAGTTCTTCTGACTTAAGTATCTTTACAATGAATCACTCTATCTTGTATGTAAAGCAGTGACTACAAGTAGACCAAGTAGCCCAGAAACTGTCTCAGGCAACAGATATTTCAGCCAAGGGGAACGCCTACTTAGAATATAAGCACAAGTTGCAAAATGTTATGCACCTTGGGGCAGCTAGGTGATGCAGTAGTTAAAGCACTGACCCTGGATTCCAGGAGGACCTGAGTTCAAATTCCGGCCTCAGACACTTGACACTTACTAACTATGTGACCCTGGGCAAGTCACTTAATCCTTCATTGCCCCACCAAAAAAAATGTTATGCAGCTCATCAAAGATCAAAAAGTTCATTTCAATTATATAAACTTTTGCAATGAGCAAGAATGCAACTAGAATGAGAAAAGAAACTGCTGAGTAGGTACAAAATTCAAATATCTCAGAGAAAATCCTGATGGGAGTTGAAACAAATTATATACGATAGAGGTAAGGTATTCTTCAACAGATAAGTGGGAAAAGGAGAACAGTTTTCAAAATATTTGTAACCCATTAAAATCATCTGAAAGATTGCTCCCAAGCACATATTAAAACACCTTGGGGTTTACCTCACACCCACCAAATTGACAAATCAATCAATAATCAATAAACATTTATTAAGTACTTACTGTGTGCCAGGCACATTCCTAAGTGTTGGGGATTTAAGAAGAAGCAAAAGACAGTATCTGCCCTCAAGGAGCTTGCAATCAAATAGGGGAGACAATATGCAGACAAATATATACAAAGCAAACTATACACAAAATAAGTAGGAAATAATCAAGAGAAGGTGCTAGAATTAAGAGGGGTTAGGAAAGCTTCCTGTGGGGAGGTGGGATTTTAGCTGGGACTTAGAGGAAGCCAGGGAGGCCGGCAGAGAGGGCAGAGAAGGGACAGTATTCCAGACATGGAGGAAAGCTAGAGGAAATTCCTAGAGGTGAGAGATGGAGTATTTTGATCATTGAACAATCAGGACATCAGTATTACTGGATCAAAGAAGAGACAGGGAATAAGGTGGAAAAGATGGGAAAGATAAAAGGATAGGTTGTGAAGGGCTTTGAATGTCAAGTGTAGCATTTTGTATTTGCTACTGGAGATAATAGGAAGCCACTGCAGTTTGTAGAGTAGAGTAGATACAGAAACCTGGAGGGCCGATAGGCAAACTGGCAATTCAACAAACACTTATGGTAGGTTGCACAATAGATAAAGCACTAGGCCTGAAGACAGGAAGACCTGAATTCAAATCTAGCCTCAGACATTTATTAGCTGTGTGACCCTGAGTATGTCACTTAACCTCCATTTGCCTCAGTTTCCTCAACCGTAAAATAACAGCACCTACTTCAAAGAGTTGTTGTGAGCATCAAACGAGAGATATTTGAAAAGCATTTAGCATAATGGCACATAGTAGGCGTTAAATAAATGCCTTCCCCTTCCCTACCTCCTACTATATGCCAAGCAACAAAGAAACAAAAATCAAATATTTCCTGTCCTCCGAGAGCTCACACTCTACTGAGGATATACAACAGATAAGCCAAGACAAAATATAGACAAGGTGTTACAAAGTAATTTTGAAAGAAAGCAACACTCACAACTCGTGTAAAGAGTTGGTGCATTGAAGAAATGGAGGGATTCCAAGAGGCAAAGATAAGGAGGGAGGGTTTTCTGAACATTGAAGAATGTCCATTGAACAGCCCACAAAAGCTCTGATAGAGCTGTTTGTTCTGGAAAACCATTTAGAATTATTCAAGAAAAGTTGTTTAACTGTTTATACCCTTTGCAGAGAGATCTTACTGTTGCACATATACCTCCAAGGAGGTCAAAGACTGACAGAAAGCCCCATATAGGACAAATATTCATACTAGCACTTGTGTGGTAGACATTCCCACCCACCCCCCCCCCCCCAAGAAAACAACCTGGAAGGAAAATGAGTACCTATATTTTAGTAAATGGCTAAACAAATTGTGGCATATGAATGGAATGGAATGCCATTGAGCCCTAAGGAACCATAAATAGGAAGACTTAGAGAAGACTTTATGAACCAATATAGAAAAAAGAAAACAGAACCAGGAGAACAATACACCCAATGATTTCCAACAATGAAAATGGTAGAAAAACAAAACAAAACACTAAAAGGCACTGACTTGTCTTGGTTCTGGTAATAAAACCTAGCTTCTTATTCTTGATAGGGAGGTGATGGACTACAGGTACCAAATATTGTTACTATGTTGGACTTTGTTTTTCTTTTTTATGGCACCAGAAGGTTCAAATGGGGGGGGGGTCAGAAAATATTTGTAGTGTAAAAAAAACAAGTTTATTTTTTTAAATGCTAATCCTTACAGAGAACAGTTATAGATGGAGAATCAGTGGAAGGAAAAATGAGTTTGCAGAAAGTCTAGGATGAGATACATTAAAGCCAGATCATCTCAAGAGTATTTCAAGATAAAACCCAAAGGAGAATGAAAAACAGATGAAAATGGAACAGATCTGTTGGTGTTTCTGTGACAAACTATTTTCTTCATTAGTGATAAGGGAACCCTCACATTTAGACTTGAACATGTCAGTGGCAATGTGCTATTCAAGGAAGTGGAAATGGTGCTAAAGACAATGGATATGGGGGAAGCAGCTGGACCAGATTAGGCACACACAGAGGAAATCCATTCTGGAGGGGATAAGGTTATGAGATTGTTGTGGTATCAATGCCCATGATGACTGACCTTCATTCCTCTTCCGGCTCTGCTTCTGGCTTTCTGGACTTTGCCAACCTTCCTCAGCTGCTGTCTCATCCTAAAACTTCCCTTGGGGCCTGGGAATCTACTCACCCTAGAACCTCCCTCACTAACCCAAGCCCTCTTTTCCCCTTAGTGAGTTTCTCTTGGGCCTTCTGTTTTGGGGAGGGGACCCGGGCCAGAACACCTTCCTGCCCCTCCTAGCTCTACTCTGGCTTTCTGACCCTCAACAACAAGCCCTTGCTCTGGTAAATTTGTCTCCACTCCCTTTTTCTCCCTTGTCTTCCTCCATTAAAAGGAAAGGGCTGGGGAGGCAAGGGAGGGGACAGCTAGGTGGTGCAGTGGATAAAGCATGGGCCCTGGATTCAAGAAGACCTGAATTCAAATCCAGCCTCAGACACTTGACTCTAGCTGTGTGACCTTGGGCAAGTCACTTAACCCTCATTGCCCTGCCAAAAAAATCACATCAAAATGAAAGGGATGGGACTGTCTTACTTTTTGGCTGAGCACAGGTGCCTGGCACATAGTAAGTTTTTCATGAGTGTTGCCTTGAAAGAGGGTAAGGATATCAAATGATTAGGAAAAAAAAATCTCACCTAATAATGCTATAAAAAACCGGCAACCAAGTGAACATCAATAAATACTACCCATCGATATGCCTTGTTTGTCTCTATAAAAGCTATAAAGAATATGAAACACAGGAAAGAATATGCAGACATTCTCAAACAATCTACTATAGCAGGCTGTATCTTCATAATTCCATAGTTGACTCAAAGGGACAGAGAATACAACATCCTACTGTGCTCATTGTGGATCTTTTTTCTTTTTTTTTTTTTGTGGGGCAATGAGGGTTAAGTGACTTGCCCGGGGTCACACAGCCAGTAAGTATCAAGTGTCTGAGGCCGGATTTGAACTCAGGTACTCCTGAATCCAGGGCCGGTGCTTTATCCACTGCACCACCTAGCCGCCCCCGTGGATCTTTTTTTAAAAAAGATATGGTAAGAAAAATGTAGCCTTAAGTGTTCTCCAACTATGAAGAATTACTATGTGAATTTCTGCCCAGCAGAGTGATGTAGTTTGAGGACAGTCCTGGAAATCAGCAAGACCTGGGTTCAAGTCTTGCCTCTTAATAAACTTAATAAACACTGTGTACCAAGCACTGTGCTCAGTACCAGGAAATCAAATACAAGCAAAAAGTAAGACAGTCCCAGCCTTCAGGGAACTTTTATTTTAATGGGGGAAGACAACGCATGGTGGGGAGAAAGTTACCAGAGCTCGGGCATGGTGTTGAGGGCCAGAAAATCAGAAGTAGAGCTAGGAGGGGCAGGGAGGTGATCTGGCTTGGGCCACTCCCCAGATGGAGGATCCAAGAGAAACTCACCAAGGGGAAATGAGGGCAGGGTTGGTGAGGGAGTCTCCCATACGTATGTGTAAATTACATAAGATTCCTTGACAAATGCATCAACAGAGAAAACGAATCCATTGATAATCTCTCAGAGGTTTCCAATGATTTTTTTTTTTGTTCTTTGAACTCCCTTTAACAACAACAAAACTGTATTGTGTGTGATTGCACATGTATAACCTATGTCTGCTTATCATCTGAGGGAGAGGGGTGGGGAGGGAGGGAGGGATAAAACTTCTAAACTCAAACCTTAAATAATGTTTTTAAAAGCTTTAACATGTAATTGGGGGGAAATATTATATATTAAGAAAAAAATGTATTGTGTATCCCAGGGTGATTTGATACTAATCACAACATTCTTTACAATTACTTTCTGTTTAAGGCACCATTAAAGAATTTTTAGCAAGAACTCCTTTGAACATCAATAGCTCCCAAAGGGTTTCCTGAACCAGTGAATGGGAACCACTGATCTCTGTGAAGCAATGCAGAAAACAGGAAGAAGGTAATTCACAAAGGAGTTTATTACTATCATGGAGACTGTTCATCACAGAGCAGAAATAGGAGGATTCCCTATAGATAGTAAGGTCCTCCAGATGCTCCTTTTTGTGGATGACATTTGCTGATTGCAACAAGCCTCAGAATTTGAAAGAGTCTCTTAAATGAGCCAAAACCACTCAAGAGCCCGGCTTAATAATCTACATAGAACAAAACCCAGAGAGAAAACTATTGCCCAGACATCCATTGCCATTGGACCAACCACCCTAAATAGACAGAGATGGTCGATCAGTAAATACATCTTGATTAGACACTGTAGAGGAATGATGGTCCAGGCCCAGGATTAGATAGGAAAAGAGAGAGTGACTGCACAGAATTTGAAAATTGTGCAACGCTTTCAACAATTCCAAGCTACTCCCTGAAACAAAAACCCTTCTTTTGTTTTTGCACCAATATTCTTCCCATGGTGTTATGTGGCTGTGAATCATGGAATACTGCAATCTCAAAAAAATCCAGATTCTTTGTGAATGACTCAAAGAACAATGGAGCAACATACAATGGGCATAAATAGACTAGCATATTGCCAGTGATGAGATGGTACAATAAAAAGGCATGAAGGGGCAACTAGGTGGCGCAGTACATAAAGCACCGGTCCTGGATTCAAGAGGACCTGAGTTCAAATCTGGCCTCAGATACTTGACACTTACTAGCTGTGTAACCCTGGGCAAGTCACTTAACCTTCATTGCCCTGCCCAAAAAAAGAAGAAGAAGAAGAAAGGAAAAAAAAGGCATGAAAGATAAGATCTAAGACAAAGCTTCTTAAACTGTGGGTTGTGAGTGCAAATAGGGTTGAGTAACTGAATGTGGGGATCGCAAAAAATTTGGCAGTAAATGTTTGATCTGTATATCTGTTTTATATACCTGCATACCCTGGGTCAAATAAAAATTTCTCAGGCAAAAAGCAGTCTCAGGTGGAAAAATTTTAAGCCTTGATCTAAAAGACACATGATTGGAAAAGGAGATAGCCACTCATGTATCAAGAGCTAAAGGTGGCTGAATTCTGTGGCTGTATACATGCAATGTTAAAAGACTCAGAGAAAAGCTTCCTGCACGTTGGGTGGACCTCCTAAGAAGGATTTATGGCAGGATATATACAAGAGTCATACAAGATGAGAAGGCATAGTTAGGTTTCAGTCTGTACCACTGGAGGGAGTAGCCACATCAATGAAATGAAGGATTCATTGAAGTATTATTGGGAATAATAACTACCCAAGTCTTACCTAGCCTTACCCATACCTGTCATGTGGGCAGAGTGAAGCACCTGGACCCAGCCAAAAAAATGAGCTACTCTACATGGAGACACAGAATAAATTTATAGGAGGATGTGGATAAGCATCATGACAAGGCATGGATAAGTTGTGACATACAATGTCAGAATTTTTTAAAAGAGTTTTAGGTCTGGAAAGACTTTGGAAATCATCTAGTCCAACCAATTTATTTTACTAAGGAGGAAACTGCAGCCCAGTGAAAAGTGACTTGCCTAAGGTCACAAAGGCAGAACTAGGTCTAAAACTCAGAATTCTTGTAAACTTCCAGTGACCCATGTTGTTTCCACTATACCTAGCACAATGCTGGGCATTTATCTTTGTTTTATTTTGGTTTTGTATCAACCTCATCATTTCCCTGGTGTGATAACTCCAGGTATGGAAACTTCTTCCACTGATACAGACCAACAACTTGTCTTTAACTTACAGAAAACTGCCTGTGGCACCAAAACATTAAGTGCTACCCAGGATCACACAGCCCCCCACTATATGTCAGAGGTGAGACTTTAACTCAGATCTTGCTGATTCCCAGGACAGTCCCCCAACCACTAAAATCTGCTGGGCAGAAATTCATATAGTAACTGACAGTTCCATAGCACTTAACTGCATATAAAGTGATGGCTAGGGGCAGCTAGGTGGCACAGTAGATAAAGCTCTGGCCTTGGATTCAGGAGGGCCTGAATTCAAATCCAGCCTCAGACACTTGACACTTACTGGCTGTGTGACCCTGGGCAAGTCACTTAACCCTCATTGCCCTGCCAAATATATATATATATATAAAGTGATGGCTCACAACAACCTTGTGAGGTATAGATTACAAGTATTACTCTCTCCACTTTACATCCGAGTAAACTGCGACTCTAAAAGGCTAAGTAAATTATTTGGTCTGTGGTCATAGAATATGCATTAGAGGTTGACTTGTTGATGAGTCTCAAAACCTAAGACTTCTAACTCCAAATCCATTGTTCTTTCCAACACAGCAGGTATTCAATAAATGTTTATTGATAAATTCAGTGCAATATCTTTTCTAGTTGCCTCCTTTGAACAATGTGTGCGTATATATATATGTATATATATATATATATATATATTTTTTTTTTTAAAGACTATCTAATATGTCCAAAAGACCCACTGACTTTGTTGGTTTTTGGAAAACTCCCACTAAATTGCGGTTCATTTCCTGTTCCGCATCGCCACCTGGTGGTTCTCTGAGGCAAGGCACCCTTCTGTTCAGAGTTCAGAATCTCAGAGGTGGAAGGAGGCTTGAAAGGTTGATTCTTCAAGAACAAAGCTTCTTAAACTGTGGGTCGCAACCCCCATGGGGTCGCAAAAAAAGTTAGCAACAGTAAAAGGTTATGTATATCTATTTTATCTACCTATATACCTGGAGTTGCATAAAAATTATTCCAGAGCAAAGTCCTGTTCTAGTACAGCTATTCTTAACTTGGGGCCCGCGGATAGATTTCAGGAGGTCCATGAACCTGGATGTCAAAAAGTACATCTTTATTTCAATTTGTTTGGTTTCCTAGTAATCCTGTATATTTTATTTTGTGCATTTTAAAACATTGTTGTCGGGTCTACAGGCCATAAGGATCCATGACATAACCCCCTCAAAAAAAGGTTAAAAATCTTTATTATGAAGTAAGAGGGAATCTAGAGATTATCTAGCCCAATCTTCTCATTTTAAATAGAAGAAAACAGACACAGAGAGGGGATGAGACGTGTCCAAAGTCACATAGAACAAATATCAGAGCCAACATCTAAACCATGTTCCTTGGATGCCAGATCCAGTGTTCTTTTAATCCTATTCTTTCAGAAACCATCTTCACACCAACCCCCACAATTTCAACCTTCATTTGAATAGTTCTCTTGATGGGGAACTCACTATCTCCTGTGGAAATCCATTCTATTTCTGGATAGCTCTAATTGCTAGGAAGCTATCTTGATGTAATCCCCTCCTCACTCTGCTCCAACATGTGCCCTGTTGTGTGGAAGGGTCAGATTTCTTCTACTCGGTCCCATGGGGAAGGGCTAGGAACAATGGCAACAAGTAATTCAGCCTCACTGGATTTCAGTTTACTCCTTTGAAAAATGGAGAAGACGATATAATCACTAAGCTCTAAATCGTAAGATCCTGGGTTGGGAGAAGCTGATTTTATCTCTGTATAAGAGCCACCCGAGCTCTATAACCACCAGCAAGTTACCTAACTCCTCTAAGCCTCAGTTTCCTCATCTGTAGTACCTGCCTCACAGAGTTGTAGTGAGGATCAAATGAGACAACATATGCAAAGCACTTTAGGTCAACTATCATTATTAAGTCACTTAACCTCTTTAAGCCTCTCTATGAAATGGGGATAATAATTGTATTACATTCCTTGAAGGATTTTTATGGGGAAAGTGTTCTGTAAACTAAACTTTCCTTTCTCCCATCCTTTTGCTCTTACAAACACTCTTTTCCTCTAATTCATCACATCATTCTGTCAGTGAAAGAATCCTCAAAAGACTCTTCCAGGTTTCTTAGGCAGGGAGGGACATTTCTTAGTTGAAGCCATGTAGCTTCAGAAAAGCCAACTTGATTTTTCCACATGCATTCGCTGAGCAGGCCCCTCCATTGACATCCTCCAGACAGCAGGAAAAACTTACATGATTGCAGCCAAAGTCAACAAGTCAAGTCAACCTTCACTGATCAAGTACTGTGTTCCAGGCACTATGTTAAGCCCTGATGATAAAAATACAAGCAAAACCAAAGACAAGTCCAGCCTTTGAGGAGCCAATAGTCTACTGGGGGAATGCTGCACATAAAAGGGAGCTGAAAAGCAGAGCAGGGAACCCAGTGCCAATGAAGGCATCGTGGAGAATACTGGAGAATGAAAGATGGCTCTTCTGGGTCCTTCCTCACAATGAAGCTTCTAGGAAGAAGTGGGTGAGACTCCAGGGTTACCAATGGAAGGAAATCAGAAGTTGGCTTCCTCAATCCAATGTGGCTCAAATACCCATCACTATGGCCCAGTAAACTGAAATGAGAGCTTTGTGCAGGTAGGAGGTACCAACACTCAATGTGGTGCCACACCTGTCTCTTCAGTAAACCAAACACCTAGAATGAATGTTGTATCCAAATCTTTTATCCATGCTTCCCTACTTTGTCAATGACCTTTTGTTACCAAACTGGTAATGCTCTTTCCTTGAGGTCATTTGGATTCCTCAGATCATCGCCATCTTGCAAAGAAGACATCAAAGCAACCAGCATGGTCTTCGAACAGTTGCATAGCTGCTAACCCAGATCTAACTTTTGCTATGGTATCCTTGTCCTGTGACCTGGAACACTAGAAACAAAGCTAGACTTGGAATGGGGGAAGACCTGGCTTCGGATCTGATGCTCTGTCACTTACTAGTTGTGGAACATTGGATGTCCCACAGGGTTTCTCAAACTCTGCAAGTCCAAAATGTGATATTTACTCCCTATTCATACTCCAGAAAAATCCCTCCACCAAATTTTCACATTTCTGTCCATGGCAGCACCATCCCCAACCTCTCAGTCACAAAAATTCACAACTTTGGAGTCAGACTTAACTCTTCCTTATCTTTCAGCTTCCACATCCAATCAGTTGCCAAGTCTTATCAATCCTACCCCATATAACATCTCTCATATCTGTCCCCTTCTTTCTAATCACATATCCTCTAGCCTGTGGTCTGCTCATAAATGTTTAACAACTGACTCTCCATGGATAAAATATGTATGCATGACACATTTTTAAGTCTAATCACTGTTAACTTTTTCCCCATCACTTTCTCAGGTCTAGACAATCAATAAAACAATTTTTAAAAGCCTGATTTGTATCTAGTTCCTGAGGTGTAAATGCTTACATTGAAAATTTAACAATTGGCTTTCAGGAGAAGGTAAAAGTTAGTTCCAGCACACCCCAGCCTCTTTCCTACATCAGATATATTTATCTTCTCACTTGTAATTTTCAGTAGCCTTGGGGCAGCTAGGTGGTGCAGTGGATAAAGCACTGTCCCTGGTTTCAGGAGTACCTGAGTTCAAATCTGGCCTCAGACATTTGACACTTACTAGCTGTGTGACCCCGGGCAAGTCACTTAACCCCCATTTCCCCATGCAAAAAAAAAAATTACACACAATTTTTGATAGCCTCCTGATTGGTCTTCTTGCTTCATGTCCCTTTCTTCCTTCACCAATCCATACTTCATACTGCTGTCAAATTGATATTCCTGGGCAGCTAGGTGGCTCAGTGAATAGAGCACTGGCCATGGATTCAGGAGGACCTGGGTTCAAATCCGGCCTCAGACACTTAACAATTACTAGCTGTGTGACCCTAGACAAGTCACTTCACCCCAATTGCCTCACCAAAAAAAATTTTATATCCCTTAATTGAAGATCACCATTCTGCCCACTCCATTCACAAATATTCCTGGTTTCCCAATTGCCTTGAGGATAAACTAAAAAATGTTCATTCTGGCATTTAAAGCCCAACCTAAACTGACATCCATTTACCTTTCCATATTCATTTCATATTATTCCCCTTGACACATTCCATTCCTATCAAACTGACTCGCTAGTTATTCCCCATACATGACATTCCACCTCCAGCCTCCATGGGACTGCATAACTGGTCCCGCAGATCCAGAATGCACTCCCTTTCCACCTCTGCCATATAGAATTCCTAGCTGAGTTACCACATCCCCCATTCAGCTTTTCCTGAGCCTCCAGCTTCCCCCACTCCCCTAATTATTGGGATTCTCTCCCACTTGAAATTACTTTCTGTGATTTTGTACATTCTTACCTGTGTACATGTTGCATCACCAGTAAATATAAGTTCCTGGAGGGCAGGAACTATTTGGTTGTTGTTTGTTTTTCAGTTCTACCTCCAGCCCACTGGAGACAACTAGATGACACAGTGCATAGCACACTGGGCCTGACGCTTACTAGTTGTACAACCCTCGGCAATCTCGGGCTTTCTCAGTTTCCTCAACAGTAAAATGGGAGTCATAACAGCACCTAACTCCCAGGGTTCTTGTGAGGATCAAATGAGATATCTGTAAAGCATTTAGCACAGTGCCTGGCTCACAGTAGGTGCTTAATAAATAGCTGCCAAACTGAATTGTACTGGGAGCTTGCATACTGCATGTGCATGCCTACGTGAGAAAGTGACGACTTGACAATTTCCTTTTGTGGTTCCTTTCCTCCCTTCCTGGGCTCCTTTCTCTTGGGTCAGAATGGTCTATCCAAGATCATTCAATCAACAAACATTTATTAAGTACCTACCTTGGACAGAGCCCTTTGTTCAGCACTAAGGGAGATAGAAAGTTTAAATGAGATACAGAACCTTTTATCAAAGAGCTGTCTAGCAGGGTAGAAAGACATCAACAGCATTATTTATTCCATGACAGATGTGTTAGAGAAGTACAAAGTGCTGAATGAGGTTCAAAGGGGGAGGCCCTTTAGGGTATGCAGGGAGGTCTTCCTGGAGGAGGTATCATTAGAGTTGGGCTTTTAAAAATGGGTAGGAATTCCATAGGGGGAGTGAAGGCATTCCAGGAATGGGGTTCAGTTTCCATTTTGATGGATTCCTCTTTATTCTTTTATTCATTAAGTGAAATATAGCCCTGAAGAAGCTGATGGAGAGTTAGCCTCATCAGACAGACCTGGGTTCAAGTCCCATTTCTGACAAATGTTAGCTGTGTGACTCTGGTAAAGTTACTTAACCTCTCAGTGCTCGGGATAACTAGAAAACTCCTTAAGACTATAATTTTCAGAGAAGGGAACAACCTGGATTGGCAGAGGAAAGTCTTCATTGGGAAATCCCTACACTGGTAAAAATCACAGGTCCAGTCAAAATGATATAATCATTTGATGTAAATCTATTTTTAAAGTTCTTTTTTATTGTTTTATACTATAGCCATTTTATTTTATACTACAGTCATTTCCCAATATCCTCTCTTTGACCCTCCCTCTACTATTAAACCCTCCCTTGAAACAAAGTAAATGCTGTGACAATTGGAGTGACACCCCCTGCTGGAGAGTTACTGTAGGAAAGCTCAGCCATGAGGAGAAGGCATCTGAGGGCAAGCCATGTGCCTTGGAAGGGCAGTTCCTTGGCGTCAGGAAGTGACATTTGCTCGTGGGTACTGTCGATCAAAGCTTCCATCCAATTAGCTTGGAGCTGTGTGTGGGTGTGGATGGGCTGTTTTCCGGTTTTCACAGGAGGCTTGTGGGACAAAGAAGGGGCAAGGCTCTCTCTCTCTCTCTCTTTGTCTCTCTCTCTTTCACCAGGACTTGTGGGGAGTGGAGCAAAAATGCTGGCTCCTTGAAATAGATAGGCCTCTTTCTCTCTCCTCACCAAATTCTTATGCTCCCTAATAAATGCTTAAAAGTCTAAATTCTTGCTAAAGCTTCTAATTTATTGGCGACCACTCATTAGATTTTTAGACAAACTAGCTAGAATTTTAGACACTTCACAGACAGCAACCATTCAACGCCATTTTCTTCTGTCTCACTTCATTGAACTTCACCAATGATGAAGTATAGCCTGGACTTTTCTGGGCATGCCCAGTTCTCCTGACATAGAGCTTCCTCACCTCCATCCCACCTCACCACTGTATCCTTTGTGTGTGGGTTGAGCTTCCTTTGATTGGCAGCATCTTTAAAACTGACAAGACTGAGTCATTTGCCCTCTCTTCTGGATGTGCTCTTTTTGTCCATTATTATCTGCTGTGTGCAGAGGGCAAAGGTCACATTTTGCCCACAGCAAAGACACCATGAAGTGAGAGGGCAAATATTTCCCTGCCCCTGATCCCTCTCTTTTACTGGAATCCTAGTTTTATAGTCATCCTGAGCACTGAGAGGTTAAGTAACTCGACCAGAGTCACACAACTCATTCTGAGAAATGGGCCTGGAGGGTTTTATTTCTGTTTGGTGTTGTTTGATATCCTTAGTTTCAGATGCCAGAGGTGATCCCCACAGGACCCAGGAGTTTAAGCCATGGCACAACCTTGGAGCCAGAATTACCGATGGAATGGTGCAGCCAGACAGTCCAGAATGGAAACCCTGGGAAGCCAGGGTACCTGAGACTTGCACCCAGGTGGGGTTCGGACTTGGAATTGAAGCTATGTTCTATGGGAACTGAACTAAGCTATGATCCTAATCCATTTCCCCTCCCCAGAGACTGAGAGAGAGGCAGGTTTGGAAGGAGAATTAAGCCTCATGTGTTGGGGGAGTAAGTCTATATATTTGTGGTTTGTGATATGTAAATATTTCTATGTATATTAGTGGTTAATGGAACTAAGGTGGAAGGGACCACCCCCTACAGTTGAGGTAACATCTTCAGTGGAGACAGGAATGATTTGCAGACAGCCTACCCAACCCCCTCCCCAATCCCCTGAAGGGTACCAAAGAAACCTGGGGGAAGAGTAAAATATCACATATATGACCTTCAGGTGGTAAGGGCCCTCGTGGTCAGTGTGTTACAAAAGCCAAACAATTAAGAGAAAATGGCCCTATATGACAACCTGTCCAACATTCCACACCCATAGTTCGCTGACTCTACAGAGAGGAAAGAAATGGGTTACATCCTCTGTTCCCTGGGACCAAGGTTAGTCATTGAAATTAATCTTTCAGTGGAGTTTTCTTATGAAGAGTTTTCCACAAAGCATCCAGTAAAGAATAGGAAGTCATAGGTACTACAACAACTCCAGACCTCACTGCCTAATGAACCGGCTTCTTATGCCAAAGCTTCAGCCACCTTGATGATCTGACTGAAGTCATTGATGGGAACTTTGCCCCCACCCCCCCACCCCAGCACCACCACCACCATGCTTCACATACAGGAAGCTTTTTCAAAATGCTGAGAACTGAGCCAACATCATGTGAAAGGAAAGGAAAGCCTGAAGGAATTATTGTAGAACTTCAGGCCAGACCCTCCTTAAACAGAGAATTCTTCCAATAATGAGCGTACTTCTAGACATTCTGGAGCTATTAAAAAAAAAAAAAACTGGAAATGAGAGGCAGTGTGGTATAATGGATAGAAAACTGGCCTCAGAGTCCAAAAAAGACCTAGGTTCAAGTCTGGCCTCACAATCTTTTGGATAAGTGACCTCCTTGCCCTCCAAAGTCATTTAACCTCTCCGTGTCCCAGAGAAAGGACTGACCAAAGATTTAGAGTGAGAAAGCACCTCTGGGCCCTTGTATTCCAAACTCTTCACTTTACAGGTGAAAAAACTGAGGCCTAGGAAGATGAAGTGATTTTCCCAAGATCATTCAGGAAGTGTTATAGGTGGAATTAGAAGGTATGGTCTGCATTGGCAATAATAACAATAGGCTGGCAAAATACTTTAGGGGAATGGTATCCCTTGATCCTCCCAGCAACCAGTGAGGTAGGTGTTATCAAAAGACCCATAACACCTAAGAATAAACTGAGGATCAGAGGCTAAATTCCTTGCTTAGGGTTACACAGCTAGTAAGTGTCTGAGGCAGGATTTAAACTTAAATCTGCCTTACCCCAAGGCCGGCACTCAATCTACTACCACAAAACTGCTCCCACTTCAGGAAAATAAAATTCTATTCAGAATTTTTAAAAAAAGCAATGGACTGGAAGTCAGGAAGTCTCGAGCCTTACTTCTTCCTCTATACGATGGAAAGGGCAGAAGACTTGGGTTCAAAACTCCCCTCTGTCACTTATTACCTCTGTGACCTTGGGCAAGTCACTTGACTTCTCTAGGCCTCAGTTTCCCTCATATGTAAAATGAGGGGAGTTGGTGATAAAAATTCTTTAATGATGCCTTAATCAGTAAAGAATTGTAAAGGCCATTATATTCCCTTCCAGCTCTACATGTACAATGCTGTATTAAATAAGATCTTTTCCAACTATTATATCATATTCTTAGGTCTCTTCCAGATCTTACATTCTATTTCTTTCAATGAGAAGTATTTAGTTATTAAATGCCTACTATGAGCAAGGCACCGTCCTGGGGAGACAGCTATAAATAGGCCAACTCCTCCTTCCCCCAGGGATCAGAAATTGCATTAGAACATATGTTCTATGTTGTAAGGCCCCTTCAGCTTTGACATTCTGTGATTCAATGATTCACTCTGCACAGCCACATCTGGGATGGGCAGGGGACAAACTGACCATGGAGCAGAGCAGCTCAAGCAAAGAGGAATTCTTCCTCCTCCAGGGAAAACTCCTTGGGGGACAATTTAGGGCCAGAAAATGAAATGCACTAAGCAGTGGAGAGAGGCCAAGTTCAAAATGAATAATGAAATATCCGGCCTCTTTGTTCCTGAACTGCCCTTCACCATAATACTGGGCAAAGAGTGGCTTCTGTGTGATGGGGGAGACGGGCTTTGTTGACACAACTCAACTTTAATTTTTGTGAAGTTAATAACCAGGCTGTCATCTCACTCCTCCAGGGTAATTAGTGGCCTGCAGAGGGAATGAATGGGCCCTATTATCAAGGGAAATTATAAATAGAAAGAAAGCACATGGTGTTTCAAAGCTCTGCACAGCATCACCGCCCTGTGCCCGCCCCGAAAATGAAAGCAGAGGCTTCAGAAAGTCAGAGTGTGCTGAGTTATGCTGAGGTTTGATGCTCTGGATCCCAGCAGCCATCAGACGTGACTCGAAATTCTGCCGAGATAAGCCCAACTGGCTCTTAAGCTGCCCCAAAGCAGGCCCCAACAACCCCGCTTGACAACAGAATGTACGAGTTCTCCTTTGGGGTGATCAATCCATTTCAGATCCTGATGGTGAAAATTGCCAGGCATTAAGCAGCAGCACGCGCAATATCACCAGAAGACCTTTGGCACCAGAACACCCAAGTTCAAACTCTGGTTCTGCCTACTTGCTAGCTGGACAGCCTCGAAAAAGTCCACACCCACCCCCAGGCATCACCTTTTACATCTGAAAAATGAGGATGGGGAGGGAGAAGGGAATGAACATTTTTATATAGCACCTACTATGTGCCAACTAACATACATAAAGATAACATAAATAGAGAGAGATAACAGATATATAAAATTCAATTGATCCTCACAGTCTTGACTCTGGAGTCAGAAGACCTGGGTTCCAATTATGCCTTTGATACTTCCTATTTATATGGGCAGCTAGGTAGCACAGTGGTTAGAGTGCCAGGTCAGGAGTCAGGAAGACGTGAGTTCAGATCCGGCCTCAGATGCTTACTTCATATGTGACCCTCAACAATTCACTTAACCCTGTTTGCCTCAGTTTTCCCATCTGTAAAAAACAAAAATGAGTTGGAAATGGAAAATCACTTCAGCATCTTTGCCAAAAAAAAAAACAAAAAAAATGGGGTCACAAAGAATTGGACTTGACTGAAACATCTGAACAACAAATGGACCCTTAGAATGATTTAATATACTACTCATAATGGTCTTTACAATTCTTTACTGATTAAGACATCATTAAAGAATTTTTAGCACCAACTGCTTGGACCATAGTTGCAAACCCCTGAAGGGGTCTCAGATCACTAAATGGAAACCGCTCCTCTGATCCTGTAACCATGCCAACCTGATTTGTAGTGACTACTTCAAAGCCCAGAGGCATCTAGTTCAAGCTGCCTCCAGCCCACCCCATCTGCCCTGCCAGATTCTCCCCCTGACCACACAACCAAGGGTTACCTCACAGCCAGAAGATAAGCCCGGGTTGTCTCTCAGGCGGGTCCTTGGGAACCTAAGCAAGCATCCAGCCCCTCTGCACTTCAGTATCTCAATATTGAGCTCATATCCAGTCGTTGCCAATTCCTCAGTGCCATAAAATGAAGGTTTCAGGAGAGGCTCTAAATCCCATGATCCTATAAGCTTATGCACTTCTTGATTTTAATTCTACAAAAATCTCTCCCTTCCTCCAAGCCTTCTTTTGCATTCCCACTGCTGCTACCTTAGGGCAGCCTCTCATTTACCACCCACCTGGACTTCTGCCCCCTCCCATCCTTTCCTTTTTACCACTGTCAGGTTTATATTCTTTATTTATGTTTTGGGGCATGACATCACTATGATCCAAAACTCTCAATTCTTGATTGTTTGATTCCTTAGTCCCTCCCAAATGAAGTTCAAAATACTGTGCCTGTCACTCAAGGCCCTTCACAATCTTTTTATTATAGTATGTTATGGAACTGCTTGGTTTATTCCATAAATTCCAAATAAAATAATTTTAAAATATCAATCTGGACTCACCCTACCATTCTAGTCTTCTCTCATACATGGGCCACTGCCTATAGGTGGTGATCAGAAATACCTAAGCTCAATTCCTGTTCCAATACTTTTTAGCCAGCCTTCAGGCAAGTCCTTTCACCACTTTCAGCCTCAGTTTCCTTAACTGTAAAATAAAAATAAGAACAGCACAAACCTCTCGGGCTAATTTGGGAAGACTGAATGAAAGGCATGTGAAGCAAGTGGTGAAATGAATAGAGTGTTGAATTCAGATCTAGAGGACCCAAGTTCAAATCCCTCCTCAGACATTTTCTAATTATGTGTCTGAGCAAGTTACCTCTTTCAGTCTCAGGGTCCTCATCTGCAAAATAGAAATAATAACTTGCAGGGTTGTTATGAGGATCAAAAGAGAGAATACTGCTAAAGTGGTTATTTCCCTCCATATGCTCTAGCTAAGTCGGACTACTCACAGTTCTTTAAGACCTTTCCCTGCAGACCTCACTTAACACTTCAATGAACTTGTGAAATTGTATGAATTGTAGTTATTTTTCTACCAAAACATGAGCTCTAGAAAGGAAGAAACCCTGTATTATTTAATGTTCTAATCTTCTCTGGTGCCCAACACATTGCTTTTTGTATACAATAGGTGCTTGATAAATGTTTGTAAAATTGATTATATAATTGATACACATATATGTACATTTCATATACATGTATATAACTAGTATGTGTTATGTCATAATGTCTGTATACATATATACATATATGTGTTGTGTTTATATGCACGTGCACACACGTATATGTACACATGCATGTATGAACAATGTATGCATGCAATATATGTATGTATATTCACACTCATTTATTTTACCAACAGTGCTACACATCATATATTTACATATAAATATAATATATTTAAGGTGATACATTTTAAAATTTAATCTGAATCATTAGCATTTTCATCACTTTATTAAGTCTAAACCATCATTAAAACAATAAATTGATCCCTGCTCACCCTGAAAATTTTAACAGTATGTGTTATGTCATAATGTCTGTATACATATATACATATATGTGTTGTGTTTATATGTATAAAAAACTTTAAGGCTAGCAGAGACTAATAGTGCCTGAACCACTGTTGGCACTTAATAAATTTTTGTTGATTGACTGACAAATTAGCAAAATATTTTCTATACACTAGCTCATCTGATTCTCAAAACGACCTTGTGAACTAACTATACTGCAGTTATTATTATCCCCATTTTACAAATGAGGAAAATGAGTCTCAGAGAGGTGAAGTGACTTGCCTATAGCCCCATAGCTTATATGTGTTGAAAGCTGACCTACATGAGTCTAGGTCCTGCTCTCTAGTCCTTACTCTAGGGTTCTAAGCCCTTTAACTTGGTTAGACCAGTAGAGCAGTTGTTCTCCATTTTTCTTCAATCCATTCCATGTCTAATAGAAGTGGTATCAGCAAGGTCATCTAGGCTTCGACGCCAAATAGGAACTGCTCTAAAGTTAGCAATCTCTTTCCTCAGGTTTAACGTTGGGACAAAATGGGGCCCTCCCGCGTCAATGAACATTTAACAAAGGAGAAAGTTTACTTTTCCCTAACGTAGCAAGGACTTGCCCCAAGGAGACAATGGTACCGAGAGGCTCTGGGTAAGCCCTCCCCCCCACCATCTGGAAACAGGTCTGGTCAGTCAGTCAGGACATGGTAACTCACATGGTCTTACAGATCCAGCAAGGCTGAGAAGCACCAAGTCCATGTGCTAAGACCTTTTATGCCCCCAGACCCAAAAGCTGCATCAGGGAAATTAGAGTCAATTTGGATCACATGGGAGGAGGAAGTTATGTCAAGTTCAGGGAAGCTGAATCAGGACACACCTGGTCCTACCATAAAGCCAAACTCGTCTTAATTGGCTCCATAGACTAAAGCTGGAGCTGCCAGCGTAGCTGTCTGGTGGCATCAGCCCCTCCCTCAGACCAAAGTGGCCAAAACAGCTGCAGAACAGCTATGCCCAAATTCATCGGTACTGGATCCTTGTTGAGTATCTTTTCTGTGCTATGGCTGAATAAACCTCCTTTTGCTAACTGCTGGACGATCTATGAGTCTCTCATTTCATTTCTGAACCTGAAGCGCCAGTCTAGCCTGAGTCAGGCCCAGTCTATGACATTGTGCCTATGAACTTGCCAGGTCATACAGAGGCAAGATGAGTAATGCGGCTTTGGCAAGATGAGTCCCAAAGGGAGTCATCACCTGCCAACCTTCCAACCCTCCCAAGTCTCCCAAATCCCCTAGACCACACAGACACACACACACACCTACCTAGACGTGCTTCAACTAAAGTGTCCCCACATCTTTGTCTTGTCTCCTGCCACCACTCAACAATCAATTATAACTTACATCAATGTAGAACCTTAAACTTTACAAAGCTCTTGGTTTCCAGGAGCCCTGTCGGATAGAAAATATGAAGGTGATTTGCTTTGTTTTGAAGATGAGAAAACAGAGACTAAGGAATGAAGCAATTTGTTCATGCTGATGAAGTGTCAGATCTCCTAACCTCAAGTCCAGGTCTTTTCATACTAGCCAGGTGTCTTCTCTCTTTTAGACTGGGTCCTGTGCTGCAGTCAGCTCCAACTGGGTCCTGAGAGCCAACTGTTAAAATTTTCAGGGTGAGCAGGGATCAATTTATTGTTTTAATGATGGTTTAGACTTAATAAAGTGATGAAAATGCTAATGATTCAGATTAAATTTTAAAATGTATCACCTTAAATATATTATATTTATATGTAAATATATGATGTGTAGCACTGTTGGTAAAATAAATGAGTGTGAATATACATACATATATTGCATGCATACATTGTTCATACATGCATGTGTACATATACGTGTGTGCACGTGCATACACATTGGAGTACTGGTTGTTAAACATTTTCCAGCACGTCACTACCCTTGGGCCTGAAGAATAGTACTGTGGAAAGAGTGCTGGATTTGAAGTCAGAGGACCTGGATTCAACCATTTCTAGCTACATGACCCTAAGCAAGTCACTTAAGTTTTCTGATCCTCACTTTCTTCATCTGTAAAATGGGAGAGTTGGATTAGATATTGCCTAAGGTCCCTTTCCACTCTAAATCTACAATCCCAGGAAGCTGGCCCCTTACTCCTATTCAGTAGTCTTCCTCTGTAGTCAGAAACCAGAACATGACTAGGGTGACCAATATAAAGATATAAATTAAGGAGAGGCATCATGGTATTTAGGAGAGAGAGAAAAGTTTGGAGTTAGGAAAATCTGGTCTCGAGTCTAACATGGGAAGAAAACAGGAAAGAAGGAAGGAAGGAAGGAAGGAAGGAAGGAAGGAAGGAAGGAAGGAAGGAAGGAAGGAAGGAAGGAAGGAAGGAAGGAAGGAAGGAAGGAAGGAAGGAAGGAAGGAAGGAAGGAGGGAAGGAGGGAGGGAGTGAGGGAAGGAAGGAAGGAGGGAAGGAGGGAGGGAGTATGGGAAGGAAGGAAGGAAGGGTTTATGATGCACCTAATATGTGTACTAAATGCCAGGTACTATACTAAACACCTCACAAATATTAATTCGTTTGATCCTCACGACAACTTTGTGGAATAGGAACCTTTATTTTCTCTATTTATAGTTGAGTAAACTGAGTCAAAGAGAGTATCTGAGACTGGATTTGAACTCAAGTCTTCCTGACTCAAGGCTCAATACTCTTGTGCTGTGCTACCTAGCTGCCTCTATATTGTACCCATGATCCATATCCACAATTCTATGACCCCAGGCAAAGTCTTTTCATCTCCTAATCCCTGATACAATTCTCTAAGTCTATAAATTGCAAAGTTTTGGTAGAAAGGGGATTTCCTCACAGTTTAGCACAGAGCAGTGATGACACCCACTGTGGGCCTTCGAGGAATCCCAGGGCAGAGAGGAATACTTGTGGGTGAAAGTGAGCAGTGGCCCTAGTCCTGGGTTGCAGTTTCAGAGAAAAGAGAGGTTGTGGTTGAGAGAGAGCAGAGGGCCCTACCTGGGTAATAACCAGAGTACAGAGCAGGAGAACAGTGACCATGCCTCACCCCAGATCACATCACTTTTGTTGTTGTTGTTGTTGAGACATTTTAGTCATGTCCAACTCTTCATGACCTCATTTGGGGTATTCTTGGCAAGGATACTGGAGTGGTTTGCCATTTCCTTCTCCATCCCATTTTACAGAAGAGGGAATGAGGCAAAAAGGGTAAAATTACTTGCCTAGGGTCACAGAGCTGGTCAGTATCTGAGGCTGGATTTAAACTCAGGAAGATGAGAGATGAGTCTTCCTGATTCCAAGCCCACCACCTAGCTGCCTTCACCATACTTTGGAAGCATCAAAAACTCACAGGGGGCGGCTAGGTGGCGTAGTGGATAAAGCACCGGCCCTGGATTCAGGAGTACCTGAGTTCAAATCCGGCCTCAGACACTTGACACTTAACTAGCTGTGTGACCCTGGGCAAGTCACTTAACCCCCATTGCCCCGTAAAAAAAAAAAAAAACAAAAAAAAAAACCTCACAGGCCTCCCAGAACTACCTATGAAAGTATCAACACAAAATACCTGAAGCTTGTGAAAATGACATTTCCCCATACCACCCCTCCCCCAGAGGAGAGCTGAAAAACTTTAGCATAAAGTTCAAAAGTCAAGAAATACACTGGAAAAATGAGAAAACAACAAAAAAGAGCCTGATCACAAAAAGAGACTGGTGACAAGGAAGCTCAAAACACAAACTTGGAAGACAATGACACTGTTAAGGGTTAAAATTCTAGCTAAACTGTCTAAAATATCTAATGAGTGGTCGCCAATAAATTATAAACTTTAGCAAGAGTTAGACTTTTAAGCATTTATTAAGGAGAATAAGAATTTGGTAAAGAGAGAGAAAAAGGCCTAGATTCCTATCTATTAAAGGGAGAGCACATTTCTAGCTCCGCTCTCCACCAGAGTCCAGAGGAAAGAGAGCGAGACTGAGCGCCAGTCTCTTCCTTCCTCCTCCCACTAGTCCGCGTCACTTCCTGACTCCTGGTCTTGCCCTCAAAGACCTTCCCTTCATGGGCAGAACTCTTCTACAGTAAGTATCCAGCAGGTGGCGTTATTCCAATCGTTACAGTCCCCCCTGTTGTTCCTCAAGAAACAAAATGTTTCCTTGACGGAACAGTAAAAACAATATGATAACTATTGCTAACTAATAATATGTGAACAACAATATAGAAAAGGAAGAGAGGAAAGTTTTGTCCAGAGGGGCGATTTTTTTTTTGTCCTCATGAACCGACGCTTTGACATTAGTCTTGCAAAGGGAGGGCCTCTGCAGAGAATACATGTTACAGATGGTGTATATTATAACAGAAAGAGAAAAAAAACAACAAAAACAACAAATCAAAACTGTTCATTTAAAGTCTCTGAAAGTCTTTTCTCAGATGTCCTCTAGGTGTAGTCGTGGAATGGAAGTCTTTTCAGGGGTTGATGTGTGGATGCTGGTAATCAGCCAGGAAAATTTCCTACAAAATTGAGCTTAACACAACTTTAAAATAGCTTTGTCAATAATCAAATCAAACAATGAAAGTTCTCAAAAACATGTCTAAGGGAATTCAGAATCTTAGTTGTTACACATGAAACATATAATAAAACAAAAATTGAAACATTCTTTAAAATTATAATATTACTATAGTCCCCCCTTATGGAGGGTAATTGAGAAGACAATTGCTGCGATATTAATTATTAAAAATAATTTTTTATCTTTGTTTCATCACTTTTTGCATCATCTGCCTAATTATCCTCATGCCATTATGAGAAATTAAAAAATCTAATATAATTGGTAACAGGTGTCAAGGCCAAATTCAACACTGTATTTATCATGACACCTGAGATAATTATGGGGGTTACCATAAAAGAACAGAGAAATGATGGGATATGAGCATTCCCACACTTGAGCAATATGTACTGCCCATACAGTATGCCAGGCTTAAAATAGGTGGATGGAATATATGTCCATGCCACCGAACATATTGGAGGAAACTGAGTCAGACTTAATCAGATGCATGGGATTGAGATGGTCCATGGCATCAGGCATATAGGAGGGAGCATAGAAGCCAGGTGTAGAAGTGAGATGGGTGGGATCAATACTTCCAGCCATCTGTACAATATTGTGGGGAAAAATAAAATAAAATATTAAACCAAGAGAATCCAACCTCAACATTTGTCAAAAGCCGTTCCCTCGGCCATACCTTGACTTCATGCATGTCTCCCCTCATGTGACAGTTCAGTGTCTGCTCTTGCATGTATTCCTCTTGTGATTGGATGGCATCTTGGCCAACTGGCATCTGATAACTCAGAATAAAGGCAATTAATGTCTTAAATGATAAGTTCCCATAATCCAAGTCTCATATGGATTTAAAAATTGAGGATAATAAATGATTGCAAAAAATGTGAATACATCTTGACTCAAAATATAATATATAATTATGCAACAATTTCAAATAATACCCTTTTTTTACTTAGTATACAATTACTTTTGTGAAAAATCAGAACATACTTAAATACAAGTTAAAGCACAACAGAATCTCAAAGAAAACTTTTTTTTTAAAAAAGAAAACTTTTACAAATGTTCCCCTCTTTTTTTTTTTTTGGAATATACTTATCAAAAATAATACTTCTAGAATCAATTTACACTTGCCATGGCAAACAATTTGCCAGGGAAATGCTTTAAAGAGTTTGATCAAATAATCAGTTGAGAAAAAATAACAAAAACAAACAACTCAGAATATGGGAGCACAATACTCCTAGAATTAACACTGTATTATGAAATCAAAACCATCTTGCAATTTTTTCAAAATTAGATAAATGAATAGAAGAAAATACACATGGAACAATAAAAGACAGTGAAATTCAAACTAAGGAAATCTAAATGAACATGAACTTAAAGAGTATTATAAAATATAAACTTGATCACATGACTAAAAAGCTTTTACAAATATTCTCCTTGTTTTAAAAACTAAGTATAAGACACAATCTCAAAAGCATGAAAATCTCTATGAAAATAAACCCATACCATTAATTTCAAAATGTATATATAATAGCATAGAAATCCTATGTAACCTCTGAACTGACATTATTACTCTGAGTGAATTCAGAACACTTTTGATTCCGATATCTAAAATCCCCAATACTCATATCAATACCTTGCTGCTTACTTCTACATTTCTGTAAAATATGTACCCTTCCATGGCAAAAGAAGCAGAGTCTTGAACTATGGTGATGATTGTCATTCTTATTCAGCTTAAGTTTTTCTTCTTTAACCCCTCTATATTGTCTGTCAGTCTTTTCACCATACAAATGCTTTATAAGATTACTAATTAAAGACAAAAGCAGGTTAGCAAAATTATGAACAAAACAAGCATATCTGGAATTTAAAGGGCTTTCTAAGGTTGTCTCAGAAGCACAGCCAGGCTGGGAAAGGGCTGAGCCTGAAGCTGCAAATGTAGTTAGAGAAAGTTGAGCATGCGCATCAGTTCTCTGGACTTCCCAGGCAGGGGAAGCAATGGGCTTGGCCATGGGAGGAGTAGAGGGTGGGGTTTGGAGAGGAGGGGAGGGACCAGCGCAATTTGAATCAGACTTGATTTTGAACTCAGGCCTGGATTCCTCTTCCCCCACTTTGCCTCCAGGCGCTAGGGGATTAAAAGCTACTAGAGGGTGGGTCATTGCCTCCAGGCATGCAAAATTAGAGCAACAATTACTGTTAGAACTGGGAAAAGCTGCGGGAATCTCTTCAGGTTCCTCTGAAAAAGCATGGTTGGGAGAGGGAGAGATATTTCCTTGTGTGAGTAAGTTGCTGGCTCTTTTAACAAAAATAAAAGGAAAAATAGAAAATCCACAAAAACAAAGCATTAACATGATCTTATCTCCCATTTGTCTGGTTAAACAGACTAAAATCAAAAATAGGGTAATTAGGGAGTTTAAAAGGTCCATTCGAAAAAATTTAAAGGGAAAACACAGCCAGTGCGCCAGTACTTAGCAGTTTAAAGGGTAGGGGAAATTTCTTACCCAACCAGAAGATCAGAAGACAGGTTTAGCTTTCCTCTTCGTGGTCAGCCATCTGTTAAGGGTTAAAATTCTAGCTAAACTGTCTAAAATATCTAATGAGTGGTCGCCAATAAATTATAAACTTTAGCAAGAGTTAGACTTTTAAGCATTTATTAAGGAGAATAAGAATTTGGTAAAGAGAGAGAAAAAGGCCTAGATTCCTATCTATTAAAGGGAGAGCACATTTCTAGCTCCGCTCTCCACCAGAGTCCAGAGGAAAGAGAGCGAGACTGAGCGCCAGTCTCTTCCTTCCTCCTCCCACTAGTCCGCGTCACTTCCTGACTCCTGGTCTTGCCCTCAAAGACCTTCCCTTCATGGGCAGAACTCTTCTACAGTAAGTATCCAGCAGGTGGCGTTATTCCAATCGTTACAACACGAAAACATTCATAAAGAAAGCCTCAGAGAAAAATGTATATTGGTCATAAGGGCAAAAAGAATTCCTAGAAAAATTACAGAGATTTTCTTTAAAAGAGCGCAAAAAATGGGGGGCAGCTAGGTGGCGCAGTGGATAGAGCACCAGTCCTGGATTCAGGAGGACCTGAGTTTAAATCCAGCCTCAGACACTTGACACTAGTTGTGTAACCCTAGGCAAGTCACTTAACCCTCATTGCCCCCCCCCAAAAAAATCAAATAAGAATGATAAAGGAAAAATGGGGAAAGAAATGAAAACAATTCAAGAAAATTACAAAAAGAGAATTAACCACTTGGTAAAAGAGTCATAAAAAATATTGAAGAAAACAACTCCTTAAAAAAAAAAAACAACTGGCCAAATGGTTGAAAAAGTATAAAACCTCACTGAAGAAAATAATTCTTTAAAAATTAGAATTGGTTTAGTGAAGCCTATTAACCCCATGCGACATCAAAGTCAAAAGAATAAAAAAAAAATAGAAGAATATGTGAACTATCTCATTGGAAAAACAACTGACCTGGAAAATAGTTTGAGGAATTATTGAACTGCCTGAAAGCTGTGATTTTTTAAAAGAAGAGTTTAGTAATCATTTCAAGAAATTATAAAGGAAACCTGCCCAAATATCTTAGAACTAGAGGACAAAATAGAAATAGAAATAATTCAACTTCATGAATGAGAACACCAAATGAAAACTCCCAGGAATATTATAGCCAACTTCTAGAGTTTCTAGGTCAAGGAGAAAATATTGCAATTAGCCAAAAGAAACAATTCAAATACTGTGGAACCACAGTCAGGATCACAAAAGATTTAGCAGCTACCATGATAAAACAGAAGAGGGCTTTGAATATAATATTCAGGAAGACAAAAAAGTGGGATTACAAACAAAAATAACCTACCAGGCAAAATTGTGTATAATTCTATAAGGGAAGAAACAGCCATGTAATGAATTCCAGGTATTCCTGATGAAAGGCCAGGGATGATTAGAAAATTTGACATTGAAACAGAAAACTAAAGAGATATGGGAACAGTGGGAACTGAGTGATCCATTCCGACTTCATCTTGTGACTTATTTCTGCCTATAGCTCAGTTCCCTTTCTAGTCAATTATGGAAATTGTGAGAAAATATTATTGCAATATTTGAACCTAGCCCAGAGTGGTTGGAAAGCTGGACCTGTTGCTCTTAACTAATGATCTGTTGTTCTCAAAGAGGACCATGACAGCAGGAGGTGATGTCATGACTTGCAGTGAATTGGATTTAAGTGAGGGAGGGCTGTGCAAAGTCACCAACCTCACTCTCTCCTCCAGAGCCATCCGCATCCATTGCAACTGGAGATGACCCCAGAGGCAATCTGGGATAAGTGACTTGCCCATGGTAAGTGTCAAGTGTCTGAGGTGAGATTTTAACTCTAGTCCTCCTGACTCTAGGGCCAATGTTCTATCCACTTTGCCACCTAATGATCTAGGTTATGCTGAACAGAGACCCAGTCAGATCTGAAGCTTGATGCAAGTAGTTTTCTCACAATAATACATCTCAAGCAACCCCTATGTCTTATCTGAAAACTGGCCCTGTCCTGATAAATCAGTTACTGTTTCCTTGTTCCTTTGATTTAATACAGATAATTCTAGGAATTGGACCCCTCTTTTTCTGATGTCAGGGAATTACTCCCCCTTCCAACTTGAAAAAATCCTAATCATTCCTCCAATCAGATTACTTGATCTTGTACCCTGGCTTATCCTGTTAATTCTTTTTTTTTAATTATCCTGTTAATTCTTTTATTTTAATTCATAAAAATGTCTCCCCCTATATTCAGGGTCTCTAGTTCCAAGCTGAGAATGCCTGGTCCCTATTTGTTCTGCAATTGGCATGCATTGCATAATAAATTGATATGTTCAGAGACTCAAAAAAGGAGAGGAATTTCCTTATTGAGAGTTCCCTACACCAATAAAATCAAGGCTTTAATCCATCAAAATGCCCTAAAAAGGGTAAACAAATTAGAAGTAAGTAATTTAGTTCAAAGACCAGCTTAGCAAACAACAGTAATAACAGCTAGTGTTTCTTTGACTATTTAAGGTTTGCAAAGCACTTTCCAGGTAATCTCATTTGATCCCCATAACTACTCCATGAAGCAGGTGCTATTATTACCCCTGTTTTATAGACAAGAAAATCAATGGTAGAAAAGGTTAAGTGGCTTGCCCAGAGTCCATAGCTAGTGACTGAGTAAGGATTCTTCTTCACTCAAAGTCCAGCTCTCTAGGCATTATACTCCCTAGCTGCCTACCCAATACAAGAGCCAGTTAGGTTCTCTCTTTCCAAATCTTCAAAGAAACAACTGTGCTGCCCTGGGTACCTTTCTTTGAAGGAGGAAACCAGAAGCAAGCTCATTTGTGATATATCTCAAACAAAAAACATCTGTCTATATCTCCTCTCCCAGCTCTCATTTTCCCCTGGATTAGTAAAATGTAAGCTCCTTGAGGGTAGGGGCTGTTGTTTCACTTTTGTCCTTGAATCCCCAGAATTTATGCAGACACTTAATAAGTCCTTTTTGACTGAGGCTATGTGGGGATTTCTCCCTCACACCACATCACAATGCTTAAAGGAAAGACTGGCCAGTACTATGAAGCTACCATGCCTCCCCGTTTCTCCCTGGGACTCACACAATCCTTTCATGCTAATTAACACACAGCAACTGACTCTCCTACTGTGATCTAACACTCTCTGCATCTAGGTCAGTCTGAACATCCATCACCAAACACCAGCAACCTGCCTACTTCCTATGGAGCCCCCAAACACCCCAACAGCCCACAGATGAACTCCCCTAGCTAGCTAGATGCTCCACAGAACCTTCCCCACTCCTTCTTCCCTTCCAGCAGGATCCCAGTCACCAAAATACATAGCCCTTTCTAGGGAGTACCAGCCCAAACAACCAGGTTCAGGAAAAAGAGATTTGCCTTCTATCTCCCAGATGCTTCAAGCAGCTTTCTTAATCCTCCAGCCACTGGGAAACCTAGAATCTTTTTAACTAGTATGTCTTAAACTTCCTAAGGGTATAGCCTACTTCAGCTTTCACTAGTTACTATCCTTTCTTGACAACTTCAATCCTTTTTCCTGTGCTCTCCTTGTCTACTTCCTTCACCCTCATTTTTACTGTCTTTGGCCTTCTTTTCAATGGCAACATATCACAGTAGAAAGAATGCTGCTGGCTTTGGACTCAGAAAGTCTTCAGTGGTATAGAAGCAGCCATTCCATGGAAAATTCATGGGGATAGGTCTTAGTACTGGCTGCATCCAGAAACACACGTGCTCAGCACTGAAGGACTTGGAACTTTTGGATGATATAGCAAATCCTGAGTGGGTCTTTGGCTTCCCTCTACCCCATAAGAGTAGAGGTAAGAAGTATTGTGTCAGATCTAAGCTAGAGAGGATTGGCCACTGGACCAAGGAAAGCCATCAACTAGATAGACTAGGAATTCTTAAAGTGTGGTCTGGGGACCCCTGAGGGATTCTGAGACCTTTTCAGGAGGTGCACAAGTTCGAAACTATTTTTGTAAATAAACACAAAGATGTTTTAACTTCTCAGGTGGTATCAATAGGTATAACCCACATAAACAAAAGTTATTTGTGGGGGGGGGTCCTCAATTTTTTTTAAGAGTGTAAAGTGATCCTGAGACCAAAAAGGTTGAGAATTACCACAGTAGACTCTAAAAAGGTGAGACACCATTTCTTGGCTTTCTCATCTTTCTCGCCTTATCTCATTCTGAAGAATTGAGTACAGAACATCCGGAAAGTTACTTTATCTTTCTGGCATCATCTCCCTTTCCCAGAAGAAATGATAACTGCTCACATATGGCTAATAGAAGAGGTCCCATCCAACCTCTGGCTGCCTCTTCTCTTTGTGTTGCTTTCCCTGAACATAAATGCCTGAATCATGGGCCTAAGAAATGTATTTTTCCGTGGCAGCTACTTCTGGAATTCCTAGGTTCTTCACTCAGCACTTCCTGTGCTTTGGAAGGCATCCTTGAAACTACTAGAGATTCTTGGAAAATATAACTGCTGGTAAGAGAATAAGTCCAAGCCATGACCTGGTTTGCCAGAAGACATGGACCTGGTGAGAATTGTTTGGATAATACAGAGACTAGGTGAAGGTAAAATGCTGACTCAGAAGCCTCACAAATGTCTCATGTTTTGATGTTTTAAGTATCATTCTCTCAGAGAGAGAATATAGTAATAATTATAAGTTACTGCTTCATGTCTAAATCTTTGTGAATGTGTACTCGTGAGCCTTTTGTGTCTGGGGCAGGAAAATGCAAACTTGAGTCATCTTGGACACCACATAAAAATTTATTTGTTGTAAAGACATAATAAATTCTTAGAATATTTTGGGAAGATAACAAATAGGCAATTCCATGACAGACTCTTTTTTCTATTGAACTTTGTATCATAAGAGATTACCTTGTAACAGAAATGGAAAATTTATCCCAAAAAGCAAAATTCTACCACTTAATAACCATGTGATTTGGACAAGTCACTTCATCTTTCTGGGACTCAGTTTCCTTATGTATAAAATGAGAAAGTTAAACACACTATCTCTGAGGCACTCTCCTATGCTAATAGTCTACTATTCCAGGCCGCATAGAAGGTTGGTAAGTTAGGATCTCATTACCAAGGCATCTACTGCCACCTGGTGGCAGGTTACCCTAATGAAAGGTACAACTCGGCTAGGGAGGGGGAAAAAAAACCTTGAAACCTAGCATCTGAAGTTGGCAGATGTCGTGTCCTGCTTCTCAGTAGAAAGGTGGGTAACTATAAGTTCGAGATATTGTATAAGCTGTCAAACACAATCACCATATCAATTTGTTTCACAAAACTGTTTTTTATTGTTTCAAGAAAGAGGTCCAAGTGTGGAGTATATGCCAAGAAGTAACAGTGGGAAAAAAAGACAATAATTTCTTTAAAATACATGATGTGGAATACATTTAAATATTTCTTTGATAACTAGAGACCTTGTAACACCTTGCGTTCAACATTCTGAACCCCAATGATCACTATGGAGTCCTTGACTTGATAGGGGTTCAGATGAATATAGATAGATAGATATAGATAGATATGTGTGTGTGTATATGCATGCATGTATGTATATGTATACATAAATACATGTATACTGAAATATGTAATATGTAAGATATACAGGGATAGATACTACATACTGAGATATAATATGTACTGAGATAGTCTATGATCCTATGAGTTCCATCGTATCCTCCCAAACTGGGAAGGTTGTAAATACATGCTCTGTCAGTCATCCCAGGACCAGCCCAGCTAATGAATGTCTTTAGCTCCAGAAACTCATGAAACCATGGCATGGGTATGGGGTTGGGGGTAGGGGGTGTGACAGGAAGTTAAGGGGGGGAAGAAGGAGAGTTGGATCTGTATGCTGAAAAGAATACCCACAATGAAGAAGGTGAGCTTGTATGTACTCACATGTACTTATATGCTTGCAACATGTCTTTCTCTCCTGAAAGTAGGATGTTAAAAATCTCTGGTTTCTAGATTGAGCTGGAAAGCACCTTCGAGGTCCTTTCATTTTATAAATAAAAATAATGGAGGCCCAGGAAGGAGAAGTGAATAAGTTCACACAAATAGTAAGTCAAAGAGGTAAGATTCAAACACCAGTTCTCTGGGTCTAAATCCAGTGATATTCCCACCTCAAGATATTCCTGGTAGTTTAGTACTCTGAGATAGAATTACAAGTCTAGATTCACATTTAAATTTTTTATTTTCTATTATGAGATTATTGTTTTGTTGTTGTTTTTCTTTTTTGTGGTTTTTCCTTTTTTGCTCTGATTCTTCTCTCATTGCATGACTAATGCAGAAATGTGTTTAATGTGACTGTACATATATAACCTATATCAGATTACTTGCTGTCTGGGGGGGGGCGAGGGGAGGGATGGAGAAAATTTTGAAACTAGAAATCTTAGAAAAACAAATGTTGAAAATTATCTCTAAATGTAAATGGAAATAAAATATTTATATGGGGAAAAATAAAAAATAAAATTTAAAAAATATATATAGCCTTGGACACTTACTATCTGTGTGACCTTGGGCAAGTCACTTAACCTCTATCTCAGTATCCTCAGTGTAAAATGGGGATAATAAAAGCACCTAACTCCCAGGGTTATTGCAAGGATCAAATGAAATCATATTTGTAAAGCACTTAACACAGTACCTGGCATATAATAGGCATTATATAGATGCCACCTATTATTATATATTTATATATTATATATTTCTTTATTATCTATATTTCTTTATTATCTCTCTGCCCAAACATAGCTCTGATTCTGGTCTATCACAGTAATTAAAATTCCCACCTTTCAAGTCTTTCCTTTGGAACAAGTCATTGGCTCCAGAAGGCCCCTGTTAAAATGTACTTAGTGCCTGATAGGCCCTGTCATTAATGCTGTAGCATCCATTAGCCAATTAGCACAGATTAGTTTCAAAGATGAGCTACCTAATACTTTATTATACTGTGTTTGGGATTGGGGGAAATTAGGATACAGGAAGCACCAGAGTATGAGATGCCCACCACCAGCAGGTAGGCAAATGCAGCCAGGGAGTCCTGGGCAGCTAAAGCAATAACAAGGGCACTGTCTCCCAAAAAAAAACTGAGTTAGAATCTCCAGAAACAAACCTCCTAATTTACAATTTTGTGAAGGGAGAACAACAGTTAAATGTAACTGTGGGGGCAGTTAGGTGGCACAGTAGATAAAGCACTGGCCCTGGATTCAGGAGGACCTGAGTTCAAATCTGGCCTCAGACAATTGACACTTACTAGCTGTGTGACCCTGGGAAAGTCACTTAATCCTCATTGCCCCGAAAAAAAAATGTAACTGTAACAACAACAATAATGAAATAGCACAGTGGACACAATGTGTCTGGCACAGTAAATGCTTAATAAATGTTTGCTAACTGACATTTAACACAAGTAATTGAGGCAGCATGGCATAGTTACTTGGAGTCAGAAAGACCTGGGTTGAAATCCTACCTCAGATACTCACAGCTTCATGACCCTGGACAAGTACCTCAACTCATATGTAAAATAAAAGGATTTCACTGTATGACTTCTCCAGTCCCTTCTGGCTCTACATCTGTGATCCTACAATAAAGGCTCATGAAACAGAGACTGTCTCCCTTTTCTACTTGAATCCCCACATTAGAGATTAATCTCTGCATTTTACTGGAAAGAAAACTGAGACTCAGAGAGTGAAAGTGACTTACCTGTAGTCACACTATAGTCAGAACTTGAACCCAAGGCCCCTAGACTCCAAGGTCAAGAAGTCCTACTATAATATTTCCTCCCTATGCCCATTACTCCTGAAGATAATGACAATGGCAATGGTGTTAGCTCATATTCATATAACACTTCTCAGTTTACAAAGCATCTCTCTAGGGAATGCAGTGGATAGAGTACTAGGTTTGGAGTCAGGAAGACCTGGGTTCAAATTTTCCCTAAGACACTTACTAGTTGTATAATACTGGGTAAGTCACTTAACCACACCCTGCCTCAATTTCCCCAACTGTAAAATAGGTTTCATAAACACCTCACAGGGTTATTGTGAGGATCAAATGAGAAAACATTTGTAAAACATTTTGCACAGTACCTGGTACATTGTAGATGTTAATAGATGTTCCCTTCTCTTCACTTACTAAAGTCCTGGGGTGGGGGGGGAGAATTCTCTGCTGGAAAGTCCTTGGCACTATCAAACAGTTCACTATCAAAAACATATCTAGTCTTATCAATTGAAATGACACTGAAGATGTGTTTGTATCTTATCTGCTCTCTATACTCTAGTCAAACTGGACTATTTGCCATCTAGACCACAGGGCCTTAGAATCCACCCTGCTGCTGCCCCCTCCTCTCTGTGTCATCACTGCTGATTAGAATGTAAGCTCCTTGAGAGCTGAGACTATCTCTAACTTTCTATTTGTATCCTCAGTATTTACAAGAGTTCTTTGCACATGGTAAAGGCTTAATAAATGTATTTTAATCATTAAAAAATTATTTGGAATTGGGACAGAAAAATAGAGCACAGTTCTTGCTTTTAGGGAACTTGCAACTTAATGTAGGGAAAAACAAGTATAAGAAAAACTATAATGAATTCAACAAGTACAAAGAAAAAGTCCAGATCAATTCAACAAACATTCATTAAATGCTGTTGGGGTTTTTTAATGTGCAAGAAAATACTTGAGACACTAGAGACACAAAAACCAAAAAGAAAAGAGTTCCTTGCTTCAAAGATATCACATTCTACTTGGGGGAAAGGAATTTCTGTGGGAAAGTGGAGCCAACCATTAAACAGGGAGGAGAAGGAGGAAAGGTCTTTGGAAGGTGTTGCAACCTGAGTTGAGACTTGAAGGGAGCTGGGAATTCCAAGAGGCAGAGTATTCCAGGCAAACTGGAAAAGAGTGGAAGTGAGAGATGGAATGATGAGTACAAGAGACAGCACACAGGCCAGTTGGGCTGGAATGTAGGGAATGATTATAAAATCACTTGAAAAATAGATTAGATGTGTGTTATCTCATTGAATACTCACAACAGCCCTATGACAGAGGTCCTATTATTGTTCCCTATTTTAAAGGCAAAGGGAAGCTAGGTGGAAAAGTAATTAAAGCATTGTGCCTGGAGTCAGGAAGAACAGAGTTCAAATCCAGCCTCAGACACTTATTTGCTATGTGACTCTGGGCAAGTCATTTAACCCTGTTTGCCTCAGTTTCCTCATCTGTAAAACAAGCTGGAGAAAAAAATGGCAAATGACTCCAGTATATTTGCCAAGAAACCCCCAAATAGGATCATGAAGAGTTGAACACAACTGAACAATAACAGCAACTGAGGCTAGAAGGTTGTGATTTGTCCCAGTTAAGCAGTATATGCAACAGGATTTGGATCTGGGTCCTCTTACAATAAATCTACCACTCTACCTTCTGTACCACTTACTACACTATATCTTCCTACAAAGGAGAGTTTGTGATTTATCCTGGAGGCAATAAGGAGTCACAGAAAGTTTATGCTCAGGAGAGTAATATTGTTATAACTGTGTTTTGGGAATATCAATTTGGTGGCTTTGTGGATAATGGATTGTAGAAAGGAGAAATTGAAGGTAGGGAAACCTACCTGGGGTGGGGGTGGGGTGGGGTCCAGTAATCCAGGTGGGATTTGATGAGGCTACGACCTAGGAGGGAGTGGAAATATGGGGGAAATTGGGGGAGATAAGTCTTCATGAATGAGGTGAAACCTGAGTGGGCCCTTAAAAGAAAGGAGGGACTTCAACAGAGGAAGGTGAGGAGGGGGAAAGGAGGTATCCATTCAAGGAATGGGCAATAGCATAAACAAAGGAATTGAAAGTTATAGAAGGCAGGGTGAGAATGTGAGGCAGAGAGGTATTCCAGTTTGACTGGTATGTGGAATACATTAAGGGATTACACCCAGATAATGCTGGACAGATAGGTTGGCTCACCTATGAAGAGCCCTGGATGCCAAGTTTATCTCTTATTGGTTAGCAATCAGGAACTGCTAAAGGTTTTTGGAGACCATACCATGTGAGGGTCAACTGAAGGAGCTAGGAATGCTTAGTCTACAAAAGAGAAGACTTAAGGAAGGCATGATTTCTATCTTCAAATACGGGGATTCTGAACCTTTGTATATGTTCTGGGCCACTTTGACAATCTGATGAAGCCTGTGGACCCTCCCTCAGAATAATGTTTTAAAATGTATAAAATAAAATGTGTAAGATTATAAAAGAAACAAATTGTATTAAAATCATATTTTTTTCATTTGTTTGTTTGTTTAATTATTTATAGCCACAAATTCATGGACCCTGGGAGGCAGCTAGGTGGTACAGTGGATAGAGCACAGGCCCTGGAATCAGGAGGACCTGAGTTACTAGCTGTGTGACCCTGGGCAAGTCACTTAACCCTCACTGCCCCACAAAAAAATAAACAACAAAAAAATTCATGGACCCTGGATTAGATAACATTTTACACATGGTGGGTGCCAGTTATTTGTTGAATAGAAATTAAAATTATCTTTCTTGGTTTTGTTTTGTTTTGGAGGATTTTGGGGGTCTGTTTTCTTTTGCAACATGGCTAAAATGGAAATACATTCTTCATGACTGCACATGTATAATCTATATCAAATTGCTTGTTTTCTCAAGGAATGAGGAGAGGAGGGAGTGAGGAAAGAAGGTAATTTGGAGACTTACAGTTTCATGTACAATCATCCTTTTAAAAATTATCCTAGGGGGCAGCTAGGTGTCGCAGTGGATAGAGCACCAGCCCTGGAGTCAGGAGTACCTGAGTTCAAATCGGGCCTCAGACACTTAACACTTACTTGCTGTGTGACCCTGGGCAAGTCACTTAACCCCAATTGCCTCACTAAAAAAAAAATTATCCTATATTCAAATCCGGCCTCAGACACTTGACACTTACTAGCTGGGTGACCTCGGGCAAGTCACTTAACCCTCATTGCCCCACAAAAAAACAAAAACAAAAACAAAAATCCTATATTACAGAAATGCTTATTTTAGTCCATAAATTTAAAATAAATAAATAATTTGAATGACTGTTACACAGAACAAGTTCAATCTTTTATCCACCATGACAGCCCTTCCAAAATTTATAATTGAGAAAAAATAAAATAATTTTTAAAAAGAAAAAAAATCAAAATGTAGGGTGTTTCATTCTGTGTCTTTGTATTCCTCACACCCAGCACTGTATCTGGTGCAGAATGGGCACTTAATAGAAGCCTGTCAATTGACTGGATTGATTGACCCCAGAGGGAAGAACTAAACCACCGATGGAGGTTTCTGCTCAATATAAGGAAAATCTTCCTAGAGAGTGCTGTTTAGAAGTACAATGAGTATCTTTGATAGGCATGGAGTTGCCATCAGCTGAACTCTTCACACTGATGGATGAGTTCTGTCATTCATTATTGGATGACCAATTAGTGGGGATGTTGTGGAGAGGATCCATGTTTCAGGTAGGAGGTAAGTGAGCTTGTCTCTGAGGTCCCTTCTGATTCGAAAATGCTCTGATTCTGTGATTCTGAGCAAAGAAATAAGATGAGCAGAGCAGTGCATTAGGAAAATGACTCAGGCAGGGATGTCGAGGATGGATGAGAGAAGGGAGGCAGGGAGAACAGCCATGAAGACGTGAAGATGTGGGGGGGCAGGGGAAATTAGGAAAAGGAAGTAGGAGGGGAAAAAAGGCTTGAATGTTGCCATTTTTTTGCAATTCTCTCTCTCTGCCTCTCTGCTTCTCTCTTTCTATCTCTCTGTCTCTGTCTCTCTGTCTCTCTCTGTCTGTCTCTCTCTCTCTCTCCCTCTCTCTGTCTCTGTCTTTCTCTGTCTCTCTCTGCCTCTCTCTCTCTGTCTCTCTCTGCCTCTCTCTGTCTGTCTGTCTGTCTCTCCCTCTTTTGTAAAATGGAATCATTGGGTCTCGGAATTGGATGGAACCTTAGAGAATGCCTTCTCCATGCCCCATTCTAGTGTAGGTGTCTCTTCTATACCATATGTTACAAAACTTTATCCAATCTCCACTTCAGTATGTCTAAGGACAAATAGTTCATACTTTTCAAGGCATTTCAATCCGTGATTGAATAACTCCAATTTTTAGAAAGTTTTTTGTTTACCTCTGATCTGTGGTCTTATTATTGTAGAAAGCTCCAGATGAGGGGCTTTTCCTTCCAATACAGGCTGGACACTGTTCTATAACTTAGAATCTTAGATTTGGCTGGGTCTCCTGAGAAGTTGAGTAATGTGCTCAGGCTCACACAGTCAGTATGTGACAAAGGCAGAATTTGAACCTAGGGCTTCCTGACTCATAGGCCAACTCTCCATCCTCTAATCTATATTGGAGGGAGAAGGGTTAAGATTAGGGGGAAGAGAGTTCTTTCAACTTTCCCCTGTGGTACCTGATTCTCAAATTCTAGTTTAGCATATATTGATTGGAATGAAATCAGCCTCCCTTTAACTGCTGCCTGTTGGCCCAAGCTCTGACCTCTGAAGCTACACAGAACAAGTTCAATCTTTCTTCGGCCATGACAGCTCTTCCGATATTTGAAGACAGCTATCGTGTCTCTAAGCTAAACATTCCCAGTTGCTTCAACATGATTTTGAGCTCCCCCTCTGCCTGTCATTCTCTCTCTCCCTTGGCTGAGTTCTGTCTTATCTAGGCAGCTAGGTGGTGCACTATTCACTTTCTTTACCTCAGAGAGACACATTCTGAGTAAAGCATTTTGGAAACTCCACAGAAATGTGAGTTTAACATTATTAAGAATAACATTGTGGGGGCAGCTAGATGGCGCAGTAGATAGAGCACCAGGCCTAGAGTCAGGAGTACCTGAGTTCAAATCCGGCATCAGACACTTGACACTTACTAGCTGTGTGACCCTGGGCAAGTCACTTAACCCCAATTGCCTCACTAAAAAAAAAGAAGAAGAAGAAGAAGAATAACATTGTGGGGGTAGCTAGGTGGCATAGTGGATAGGGTAGCAGCCCTGGAATCAGGAAGACCCGAGTTCAGATTCAGCTGTGTGACCCTTGGCAAGTCACTTAACCCTGATTGCCTGGGGGAAAAAAAGAATAACATGGTTATCAAAAGCAAATGAACCTTATGACTCATTTGAGGAGGAGGGGAAGTTAAGGGAGGGGGAGAAGGAAGAAAAGGTAGAGAGGAGAAAGAAAAGGAATTTAAAGTAAACCATTTCAAATGGAGAAAAATCTGATGAGTTTGGAGCACTTTTATAAAGTGGTGAGTTGGCTATTATTTTATTTCATATAGGATTTAGAGCTTGAGATAGAGATTTTGGAGATCAGTTCTCACACACACACACACACACACACACACACACACACACTCAATTTGCAGATGAAGAAATTGAGGCCTAGAGAAATGCACTGAGCTTCAAATCCAGATCCTCAGACTCTGGATCCAGGAATTTTTTTCTACTATACCACCCAGTCTCACCTTCCTAGAATTAACACTCTCCTATCCCCCTCCCCTTCATATTTACCATCTGACTAGAATATAATAAAGACTTGGTTCTGGTTTCTGTTCCAGAAGACATTACTTTGCACAGCACCACCCCCAGCTACTGGAGTCTCAAGGATAAGTAACATCATCTCCCTCATACACAGGCCCTACACAAGGCCCAGAATGGACAGTAAATGGACCTGTTGAATGTGATTGGTTCCAATATGTAAATTTGTCCCTGAACCATCATTTATCACATGGAGTGCACTCTGGTGAAAGCCTCCATCCTGTCCCTGTGGTGTCCCTGTGGTATCCCTGTGGTCTCCCTGTGGTCTCCCTGCCTGCCAGCCTGCCTGCCTGCCTGCTTGTGAAGTACTCACACACCCAAGCAAAGCATACCCAAGCACTTGCCAACATTTCTAATTCAGTCGATGTTCCAATTGTCCCTGTCTCCAAAAGCCAGCAGGGGGCCTGAAGCTCCATGGAAGAGGCAGACAGTAGTCCATGGGGGCCAGAGTGAGAGGCAGCAAGACAAGGATTTGGGGGTGTTAAGGGCTAAAATTCTAGCTAGTCTGTCTAAAATATCTAATGAGTGGTCGCCAATAAATTATAAGCTTTAGCAAGAGTTAGGCTTTTAAGCATTTATTAAGGAAAACAAGAATTTGGTAAAGAGAGAGAGAAAGGCCTAGATTTCTATCTATTAAAGGGAGAGCACATTTTTAGCTCCCTTCTCCGCCAGCGTCCCCAGGAAAGAGAGCGAGACTGAGCGCCAGTCTCTTCCTTCCTCCTCCCACTAGCCCGCGTCACTTCCTGACTCCTGGTCTTGCCCTCAAAGACCTTCCCTTCATGGGCAGAACTCTTCTACAGTAAGTATCCAGCAGGTGGCGTCATTCCAATCATTACAGGGGGGGGGGGTGGGGGAAGGGGAGAGGGAGAAAAAATTGAAGGTCTGCAACAATAGGATTTGGGGATTTAGACCTTAGAGATCTTTTAGTCCAATCTCCCATTTTATAGAGGAGAAAACAAGCCCAGAAAGGGAAAGAAACTTACCCAATATCATAGCAACCCAAAAGTGCCTGGGATTTTAGTTGCAAAAAGTTGCAGAGTTGGGATTCCAACTCCACCTTCTCTGGTTCTGAATCCATTGCTCATTCTGCCTCCCTGAGATAACTTTCCTGAGATCACAGAAACAGGAACTAAAAGGGCCCAGAATCAAATTTAACTCATGGCATCATAGAGATTATAACTAGTAGAGGCTTTCATAACTCATATAAGCCTTCAGACCTCAAACCCAGGGCTGTCTTCACTGAACCACACTGCTAGTCACCAAACAATGGTATATTTATCTGCTCCCTCATGTTATGCATAGTCCACTATAATCTTCATTCATGTCTAGGAGATTGTAAACTCCTTGGGGACAAGGACATAGTCTTAATGGTTCTTGTGTAATCAACCCCAATAGTACCTAGGAAATCTGAAATTGTATTAGGCCCTCAATATTCACAATGGATTTTATTGAATATTACCAACTTACTTGAGTAGCAGAATTGTCTGGGTATAACCACAGGAAAATGTGGATGCCACCTCATTACAGCATATGCTTGAGTAAGGGTTATCATTATTAAAGCTATCTCCATGGGGCAGCTAGGTGGCACGGTGGATAAAGCACCAGTCCTTGATTCAGGAGAACCTGAGTTCAAATCTGGCCTCAGACACTTAACACTTACTAGCTGTGTGACCCTGGGCAAGTCAGTTAACCCCAATTGCCTTACTAAAAACAAACAAACAAACAAAACAAAAAAATGTATTTGAAATAATAAATCAATGGGTGAAACTGAAAATAAGTAGATGCCTACTGATTGACAAATGACTAAACAAACTGTGGTACCAAAAAAAAATAATATGAACAATTGGGAAAAGTGAGGGGATACATGAACTGATGCAAAATGAAGTTAAGGAGAACCAGGAAAATAACATACATAAGGACTGAACAATGAAAATTAAAAGAACAAAAAAAAAAGCAAACAGAATGTTGTATAATAATTGTGAGCAAGTTTGTCCCCAATGAAGAATCACTCACCCCCTCCTTTGCAGAGTTGGAAAATTATGGGTGTAGAACATTACATATGCTGTCAGATAATGTGTTAGTTTTGCTGAACTACTTTCTGTTCCTTTGTTGTCTTCACTCTTTTTAAATATTTGTTTCAAAGAATGGCTTAGTGGGCTGGAGGGAGGAGAGGAATATATTTTTAAATGAAAATTATATAAAAACAAAAGATATCGATAGTAAATAAGATTTTTAAAAGTAAAACAACATGGTTGGGGCTAGAATATAATCTTCAAGCTCCCTCTCCATCCTCCTTAACGCAAGTTCTAAAACTAATAGGACTTCATTGAAGGGGTACTGCATGGAGATTTTATCCCTAGACTTTTAAGGTGGCAAGAACTTCCCAGTCCCCTGCCAGAAGATTCCCTCCATTTAAAGCTAGACAAAGAAATCCTTCAAAATTGAATCATATATGGAGGTGGTAGGTGTAGTGGTAATGATAGAAGAAGGAAGAGGAGGAGGGAGGGAGGGAAGGAGGGAAGAGAAAGAGAGAAAGGAAGGAAAGAAGGAAGGGAGAGAAAGGAAGAGAAAGAAAGAGATAGGAAGGAAGGAAGGAAGGAAGGAAGGAAGGAAGGAAGGAAGGAAGGAAGGAAGGAAGGAAGGAAGGAAGGAAGGAAGGAAGGAAGGAAGGAAGGAAGGAAGGAAGGAAGGAAGGAAGGAAGGAAGGAAGGGAGGGAGGGAGGAAGGGAGGGAGGGAGGAAGGGAGGGAGGGAGGAAGGGAGGAAGGGAGGGAGGGAGGAAGGAAGGGGAGGAAGGGAGGGAAGGAGGAAGGGAGGGAGGGAGGAAGGGGGGAGGGAGGAAAGAAAGAAAGAAAGAAAGAAAGAAAGAAAGAAAGAAAGAAAGAAAGAAAGAAAGAAAGAAAGAAAGAAAGAAAGAAAGAAAGAAAGAAAGAAAGAAAGAAAGAAAGAAAGAAAGAAAGAAAGAAAGAAAGAAAGAAGGGGAAAGGAGTAGCAATGAAATATTTTTAAATGTTTAAAAACTTTCATTTTAACGTTAAACGTGTTTTTTAAAAAAGGATACACAAGCAAACAGGGCAGTCATTTCTGTGGCTATTTCTATTGTCATAAATTGAATACAGGACAAGGACGGAACTTGTGAATTCCATGATATGGAGAACCCCAATTCGAGGAAACTCCTTGTACGAATTCTGTGCAACTTGTATAGCCTTAGAGAACAGATTAGGACACTGAGTGGTTAAGTGACTTCTCTGGGGTCATTCAGCCAGCATATGTCAGTGGTGAAAATTGAACCCGAGACTTCACGGCTCCAAGGCCAGCTCTCTAACCACTATCCCTGCTGCCCCCTAAGAAAATGGATACTTAAAAACAAAAATTGGGTGTAATATCCAGGCTTTCACATACAAACCTCTATTTTCTGTCCTTTATATAGGGAAATGTTCAAGTTTGTTGATGCTTGTCAAGTTCATGTTGTTTTAATTTATAAGAAAAAGAAGTGCTTCATAGTTTATAACTATCTAGAGCCTTCCCATGATATGATAGCTTGTGTTTGCTCTGTATGTGTCTTGTTTTTGCCTCGAATGTACGCGTTGTTTCCCCAATGAGCCCGTGAGCTCCCTAAACACAGGTACTTTCATTTTTAGTCTCTGCAGCCTCAGCACTTAGCACAGCGTTGGGACACACAATAAGCGCCTAATAAATACTTCTTGATTGATTCGGGGAGAGGGGAGGAGAAGCAAGCAAAACAGTTATCGGGAGGGGAGAGACATCTCATTTTCCCAAAGAGGATCAGGCATCCCTAACTCTGCCCCCGGGGGAAGGCGGAGATCCACCCTGGGCAAAAAATCAAAGCTGATAACGGGCACTTTGAAACCTGCCGCACCTCGAGCCGGGCCTCTCCGGCACTTGGAACTTTTCTGCGCGGCTCTAAAAGGAGAGGTTGGCGGCACCGCTCATGTTTAACTTGGGGAGATGGGGGTGGAGCTGGGGTGGGAAGGAGGTGGGGAGCGGCATGGGGAGGGGGTGAGGAGCGGGGAGAGGAGGAGGTGGGGAGCGGGGAGAGGAGCCAACAGAGCTCCTAGACTCGAAGGCTTCAGAGGATTAGAGAAGTGACAGGCGTCTTCTCTAGGGAAAGCTGCCAACCCCACCCCGCCCCTGCCCCCTCCAGCCTGGGACCAGCCTTTGCCTGTTACTGTTAAGTAGTCTCCACCGCTCTCTCCATTGGAGACCCTGAAGGTCTGGGAGTGTGGTGCTGATTGAGGGGGGAGAACGGAGCCTGGTCCCCAGCCAAGTGCAGTGTTGCGTGGCTTTCGCTGAGTGGCAGGTGAGTCCCGAAGGAAGGCGCAGCTCGCCCATGTTGGCATCTGGAAGCATCACGCTGCAGCTTCCATGATATAAATACAGGGAGCGAAAATAGCTAATCCCAGATAACAGCAGTGTAATCACCCAGCGCCCGGCCTTGAATCCCTGGGAATTTGAAAAGAACAGCTGGTGGGGCTGCCCCATCAACCAGCAGCAACCCCACTGCCTCTGGGTGGCCTGGGCTGAGAATTTAAGTAGGTACAAAACTAGGGGAGGGAAAACTAGCTTGGGGGAGGGGGGGAAGCAGAGAGAAGTGACCTGATGCTGGGCTGGGAACCCTCTGGTCACAGCCTTGCCTGAAAAGGGATTTTTCAAAAATGATTAAAGTTCTGGACTTCTCCCACAAACTGGTGCATCACCAGAGTAATGTGATCATGAGGGTCAAGGGACCATTCCATGTGAAAATCAGTTGAGAGAAATTTGGTGGCTTTAAGTTATGCCAGGACACAGAATCAACCAAGGACTCTAGAAGCAATCTCTAACTCATACCTTAGCAATCTCCCCTTTGATACCCTCCAACAAATGACCCGATTTCCAGGGAGAGTAGTTCATTTTTTTTTCCTTTTGTGGGGGGGGCTCTTTTTAAAAAATCGTTTTTACTATCCAATGATGTCCCCCCCCCAAAAAAATAATAAACCCTCCATAACCCACCCTGGTACAAAGTACAGTAAAGTAAAACAATCAACACAATGGTCATTACTGAAAACATATGCCGGCTCCTGCACCTGTTGCCACCACCTCTCCTCATGGTCAATTCTCTGAACAGATGCCATTCTCCTTCCTTCCCCCATCTCTTCCAACCAGTCTGCGCTTGAAGATCTTCATTGATAGAGTACTTACAACCTCCCATCAACTCATGCCACTGTGTAAGGGCTAGTTATTCCAAATCTTTCCTTACACCAAGGCAAAATGTATGGCTGAAAATTCCACCTCACTGAACCTATTTCTGCCCTCCATAAGCAAGAAGTACAAATCTAATCCCCAAATTCAATCTTCCTTAGTAGATTATAAACCCTCTGTGGGTGGGGACTAGGTTATTTTTCATCTTTGTACCCCCAACAACCAAAACAGTCTCTTCTAGGTAGTAAGTGCTTAATAAATGTATTAAATTTAACAGAATTCCCCTAAGACAGTGTTTCAGATGTTTGCAGGTACCTGTATGATGTTCTTTCTTGTTGAGGCCAAAACATCCTCACTTCCTGCAGCTGATCCTTATCAATCAATCAACATTTATTAAGCACCTCCTATGTTTGGGATAGTGTCCTAAGCACTGGGGATACAAAAGGAGACAAAAGACAGTCCTGGCTCTTGAAGACCTCACAGTTTAATGGGGGAGACCACAAGCAAATATTTACAAACAAGCTACATACATAATAAATAGGAAATAATTCACAGAGGGAAGGCATTGGAATTAAGAGGGGTTGGGGAAGGCTTCCTATACAAGGTAGGAAGTCTAAGAAGCCAATAGGTGGAGATGAGTAGGAAGAACATTTCAGGCATTAGGGGACAGCCAGAGAAAATACCTAGAGCAGAGAGATGGAGTGTCCTGCTCCTGGAACAGCCTGGAAGCCATTGTCACAGGATTGAATCATATGTGACTTCTTCTCCTGTTCCCTTACCATCACAATCACCCTTCTCCAAACACATTCCAGTTAACTGATGTCCTTATTAAAATGTAACGTACAGGGGCAGCCAGGTGGTGAAGTGGATAAAGAAGGACCTGAGTTCAAATCCAGCCTCAAATACTTGACATTTACTAGCTGTGTGATCCTGGGCAAGTCACTTAACCCCCATTGCCCTGCAAAACAAAACAAAATGGAACATACAAAATGGAACCTAATACTCTGGAGTCTATCTTCCCAGATCACAGGACAATGGGATAGCCTTGGGCAAGTCAGCCTCTGATTCATTTTCCTCATCTTTAAAATGGGAATAATAAACAACTATAAGACATCTAACTGTGTTGTTGTGAGACTCAAAAGAAAGAGTGTATATAAAGCATTTTAAACATATATACCATGTAAACATTTAAAACATTAAGTAGGGATCTATGAGTATCAATTATTGTGTATGTCATTAGATTCACATCGGTTAGGTTTACTGAACTTCTTTTTCTTTGTTATAAGAGATAGCTGGATGAGTAGGGGAAACAGAAGGATATATTCATAAATGAAAGTGCTGTAAAAACAAAAGATATAAAGATGCTTTTTTTTTTTTTTTAGTGAGGCAATTGGGGTTAAGTGACTTGCCCAGGGTCACACAGCTAGTAAGAGTTAAGTGTCTGAGGCCGGATTTGAACTCAGGTACTCCTGACTCCAGGGCCGGTGCTCTATCCACTGCGCCATCTAGCTGCCCCCTAAAGATGCTTTTTTAAAAAACCCTTAAAACATAATATAAATGTCAGCTATTGTTACTAATATCAGTATTACCCAAAGGAAAAATCCAAGTCATTCTCATCACCTTCATGAACTTAAATGATCATCATTATCCTCATCAGTTTGACCTTGTTAACAGGAAGTGCATTCCCCAAGGTCAGCAGAGTTAGAGGTCTCTTTTACTCTTCTCCTATGATCTTTCTGACCTAGTAGTCTCCCTGTGGCAGATTGATTGATTTTCAGCCCATTCTCAAATTTTATCTAGGTGATATGGACAACCCATCTATCCCCTGGAAGGTATAGCCCGAAGAGGCTGACCTTGCTGCTCCAGAGTCTGTGTGAGAAGCAGCCGGCCTTTAGCAACTTCCAGCCTTTTGTTCAAACAAAGCACTTAATGAGTGCTAATTAAGATGGTGCAAACAGCTTGGTGGCTCCTTCTGCACTGGCTGCTCTTTGAGGAGCCTGGCCCTGGTTAATGGACCAGCCATTCCACCCGCTGCCAGACGCGTCTTTCTACACATTCCCTCATGTCTTCCCAAGTGAGTCTCAGGAGTTAAGAATCCTTTCTGATTAGTCATAAACACAACAGAATTAATAATTCATATTTATAAAGTGCTTTAGGATTTACAAAGTTCTTTCCTCATAACAATCCGGTATAGCAGGTAATATCTTATCTTCCCCTTATAACATATGAGAAAAGTAAGACACAAAGAAAGGTCAAGTTGGGGATCCCAAGGTCACACAAGTATAAAGTGACAGAACTTCCTGATTCCAACCCAGGTCTTTCATAATATTTAAAGCAATCAGTAGGTACTTACTAAATGCCTATTGTGTACCAGACACTTTGCTAGAAATTGTCCATTTAGAGCTAAAAGGAAATTTAGGGACTCTGTAGTGCAACCCCCTCCTTTTTCTGAGAAGGAAACTGAGGCTCAGAGAGGTAGTTACTTTACCAATGTCACATAGGAACTGGGAAAAGCTGGGACTCAAATCCAGGTCTTCTGACTCCAAATCTAATACCCTTTTTACCACACCACAACTTCTTAATAAGGGGCTCTCTCAAACACTGAGCAGAAGCTGCTCTAAAAATGGATTGCAATGTTAACAGTTAAGTATGCTATCTAGGGATGATAAACAGATGCTGCCTAATGATGTCACAACCACAACGACTGCTCCAAGACAAAGGTAGTGGAAACATTTTGTCTGAAAAGATGAATAAGACACATGGAAAATAAAACAGACAATTTTTACTAAATAAGATTTAAAATTATTTACACAAACAAAACCACTGAAGCTAAAAATGAGAAGGAGAACAGGTAACTGGGAGAAAAACCTTTGCAACAAGTTTCTCTAATAAAGGTCTTATTCCAACATACAAATTATGAGAATAAGAGACAAGATAAATGGTCAAAGGACATAAACAGGCAACTTTAAAGGAAGAAATCCGAGCTATCAACAACCATATTTTTAAAGTCTCCAAATCCAGAACCAGAAGACCATTGTACACAGTAACAGCAATATTGTACAATGATCAACAGTGAATGACTTAGCTATTCTCAGCAATTCAATGATCAGGGATAATTCCAAAGGTATCATGATGAAAAAATGGTATGCTCCGCCAGAGAAAGAATTGATTGAGTCTGGATGCAGATTGAAGCATACTATTTTTCACTTTTTTTCCCATGTGTTGTTGTTGTTGTTGGGGGGGGGCATCTGTGCTTTCTTTCACAACATGAGTAATATGGAAATATGTTTTGCATGATTCCACATGTATAACCTTTATCAAATTGATTAATGCCTCATGGAGGTAGGAGGGAAAGGAAGGAAAGAATTTGGAACTCAAAAAAAATTTAAATGAATGTTTAAAATTATTTTACATGCAATTGAGAAAAAATAAAACCTTATTTTAAAACAAAAGTCTACAAATCACTAATAATTAGAATAATACAAAGCAAACCAACTTTGGGTTTCCAACTCACACCCATCAAATTAGCAAAGATGTCTAAAAAAAGTTGTTGGAGGAGTTGTGGGAAAACAGACACATTAATGTGCTGTTGGTGGAGATAGGAATGGACGAAGCCATTTTGGAAAGCAATCTGAAACCATGACCCAAAAGTCAGTAATCTGTGTATATCTTCTGACCAAGGAATACCACTCCTAGTAGTACCACTATATCCCAAAAAAATCAAAAAAGAGGAAAAGAATCCATGTCTACAAAAATATTTATATTGGCTCTTTTTGTAATAGTAAAAACTAATGGGGTGCTCATTAATTGGGGGATGGCTGAACAAATAATGGCTCAAGAATATATTAGAATATTATTGTCCGAAAGAATGCAGTGACTCTTAAACTGCAGGTACCCGTATTTTTAATGAAGTAGTACCTGCAGCTTTGTTCTTGCTAAGCAAGTGGAAGGATAGGGAGCTATAGAAGAAAGGAGGAAGCTACCTCTTTTGCTTTCTAAGTGTCTTCCTCTACTATGATCTCCGTGGATGAGGAAGGAATATTCCTATGCATAAGGAGACTTGATTCAGTTAAAAACTTGCTTGATGCAACATTCTGTAGCCAAGCCCTTCATGCAAAGCTTGGTAACTTAGCCAGGAATTCCTGGAGAAAAGAGAAGGGAAAATAATAGGAAGAAAATTAGGGCTTCTCACTGCCTGGTATGGGGTAATGACTGATTTTTTTTTTCCTCCCTTGAAATAGGGGTCTTGGTTTATAGTAACTGGAAATGGACCAGTGGTTGGAATGATAGGAGAAGCACAGGATATGTTACATCCCAACCTCTTTCAACCAACACCCCCATACAATCTTGATGATCCCTCTCTGCATAAAGGCAGCTAATATAAGGAAGATGGGTAAAAAGTACAGGTTAAAGAATTAGGGAAACAGCCTTTTTTGGAACCTGAGGTATTTGGTGGCCCAAATTTTTCCATTGCCATAGAGGAGAGGACAAAGTGGAATTGCAGGGAGTAGGGTGGAATTGTCCCTCTCTGGTCCTGTAATGTACATATATACATACCCTTGGGGGGAGGATGGGGATAAATTGTAAATATGAAACATTTTAAATAAAATTTTGTAACTGATTCCCCTATACCACCGAAATAAAGTATTTTATGCCAAAAAAAAAGAATATTATTGTGCCATAACAAACAATGAAATGAGAAACCTGGAAAGACTTGATGAACTGATGCAGGGTGAAGTGAGGAGAACCAGGAAGACAATTTCTTCAGTAACAGCAACATTAAAATAGAAAAGAGCTATAAAGAGTTTAAGAACTCTGATTCAAGCAATGATGAATTATGAAGTTTGCTATCCATATCCTAGCAAAGAAGTTATAGATGCAGAATGAGACACAATGTGGGAATTTGTTTTCTTGCCTATGCTTATTTATAAGATGCAGAAGATTTCTCATGCAAACATCACCACTCGATAAGAAGAAAAATATTCTAATTCAAAATAAAAGAGATGAAGGAAAGTGGAGGATTTGAAGTTCAAATAAAGGAATTGAGTTGAGTCCCAGATCCTCTCACTGATTGTGTGACTGCAGACATATATTTCCACTTTTCTAGGCCTGAGTGTCCTGATCTGTGAAATGGAGATAACTCCTGCACTACCTCCCTGGTTCTTTTAAGGACCACATGAATTAATGTAGGTAGAGGTACTTGATAACTATTAAAATACTAAAGACATGTCAGATCTCATTAAATTATTACCATTTTATTATTTATAAAATAACTTCTCATCTAGCTATAACATGACAAAGGCACAGAAAAGAAAACATTTTGCAGGCTGTAAACTAGAAAATACGGTTTTATTTATCATTATTGTGCTTTCAGATCGATCTCAGGTTGTCCAACTTTAGTTTTTTCCATGATTTATATCTATTAAGTTCTTTAATGTTTGAAAAGCACTTTATATATAAATATAATCTCAAAAATCCTGCTTCCCTCACCCAACAACCCCACAAGGGAGGTGCTACAAGTATTATCCCTGTTTTACAGATAAGGAAGCTGAGTCTCAAAGATGACAAGTTACTTACTCCCATCATACAACTTCTAAGTGCCTGAGATGGAATTTGATATCAAGTCTTTTGTGAGAGTAGAGAATTCCAGCCCTTCTTTTGTGATGTTTAAAATCTAAATTGTGGTCGCCTTAAATTAGAAGCTTTAGCACCAGTCCTTGGGCATTAAACATTTATTAAAGCATACAGATATTCCCATGGATCAGAAAGTTAAGAAAAAAGCCTATTTAAGCCGAGAGTTCCAGCCTGGTCTGGTCTGGTTCTTCCTCAAGTCCTCTGCCACAAGGCTGCTTCAATCACGAACTCTCTCCAGCAAACTGATTGTGGAAGCTTTTTATAGGTCTGGAACAGAGGTGGTCCTTACACACTGCTTCAAGCTGATTGGTTGGCATCATCCAAATCCATTGGTTCTGAAGGTATTCTCAAGGTGTGATTACAATCCAGTTAACTTGAAGTAGGCTAATCAGCAGTTAATCACTCTCACTTGATTCAATCAGTCTAGATTAATCTCCAGGTGGGTCTTTGAGTATCTGCTAAATCTCATTATTTCATCACATTTTCATAATACCATACTGTCATTCTGATTGATTGAGTCAATCACAGCCTTAAACAGCCATGGTTCAAGTTTAAAGGTGACAAGAAATGGTCCCTTTAGTCTCTCTGCCTCTTGTGGGACCAGGTAGAGTGACCACAAAGAATCAGACCAAAGAATTATATCAGGCATGTCCAATTCCAATTTAACTGTAACTGTATAGATCAAATCACTAAAGACCAATCAAAAGTCAAGAATTAAATCAAAAGACTATGGACACAGGTATCCATTGTGGTAAATGAAATTTCTCCAAGTAAAATGAATGATTGGAAGAAAGGCCATTCACTCACACAGCAGGTTTCAACCCACCTACCCCTCTGGACTGTGAACCTTCCAAAGTTTTTTCCCATGGATTTAAAAAAACCTTTTCTCCCCAGCTACGGAGAAGAGAATTAGACTAAACTTCATGGGGGTTTTCCTAAAATCTACTGATGATGATGAAAGGCAGAGTATTGTGGTGAACAGAAAATTAAAATTGGAATCAGGAGACCTGCATTTGAATATTCTGTCTGATACTTCTTAATTATGACAGCTTAACTTCTCTGGACTTCAGTTTCTGTATCTGTAATCTGGGGATAAAGATCATTTCATTACCTTCCTCACACATTTTCTGTGCAGAAAACACTTTGCAGAGATTGGAGCACTGTGGAAATGGGATATTTTTTATTCTTATGGATATAAATGTGCTTTGTAAAGTATATAGCACTATAAATGTGTAAGATCATATTAATTATTATTTTCCCTCCACTAAGGTCTTACTCTAGAGCCTCGATTCTTAAACTGTGGGTCTCAACCCCAGATAGGTCTTGTAACTGAAGGTGGGGGTTGCAAAAAATTTGGCAACAGTAAATGGTTATAAAATTTAAAAAAAAAACAGTAAATGGTTATATATACCTATTTTATATAGCTATTTACCTGGGGTCACCTAAAAATTTCTTTGGTGAAAAGGGGTCACCAGTAGAAAAAAATTTAAGAAGCCCTGCGGTGGAGAGGCATAGTTACTGGACAGCTTAGCATAGCAGACAGCTAAGCCCAGAGTAAGGAAGAGTGGGGCTCAAGCCTCATCTCTGATTGGTCGCCTGATCTCTTAGGGTTCACAGGCAACTTTCTAAGGCTATAAATTGTAGGATAGGTGCTAGATTGCATTGGTAAAGGTACTTTCTGCACTGGGAATCCCTTTGCCGACAAAGCCACAAGTAAAAGTCCTGTTCTGATACCTCATCATAGCATAGTAGAAATCTTGGGTGGTTTGTTTATTTTTGAGACCAGGTCTTCCTACTTTGACTAGGCCAGAAGTGATCAGTCACCCATAGGCCTATCCTGCTACTGATCAGTGCAGAAGATCTGACTGTTCTGTTTCTAGCTGGGTGTGGGGGAGGGGGGGTGTCTCTCCTTACTTAAGCAGCCTGGTGCCCTACTGCCCCATCCATGGAGCTTGGGAGATTGGTACCCGACAATGCAGACACCTGATCAGCTTTAGAGTTACTGCAGGTCAGAACTCTCACTGAAGCAATTCACCAGCCTCGCCTTCCTTAGAAACAGGAATTACAGGCACCCCCTACCCCCCCCCCCACACACACACACCTGGCTGAACTCTAGCTTCTTAGAGGCTATGCCAGAAGAGTACCAGCCCTGGCATTAAAAGCTGGACAGCTTTGCTTGTGGGCCCAATTAGAGATTGTGTCTGTCATCTGAGAACCAGCCTAGCTAAATTTAGAGGGAGGCGTCAACAGAAGTGTAGCCAGAGAAGGATGAACTTTTTTTTAACTACAGAAAGATATAAACCCACCTACTAAAGCTAAAGTATGGAAGGTTTGTGACTTGAGCTGATGGAAGGAGTACCTACATTGAAAGAATCCTACCTGTGAACTGGTGAAATGACATTATTATTCATAGAATCAAAAGATTGAAGGAGTCATGACAATCTAGCCCAATCTCCTTATTTTGCAGATTAGAAAAGGGAGGTGATTAAGGGACCCAAGGTCAAACACAATAAGTAGCAGAACCCAGGTTTTTTTCCTTCAAATTCAGTGTTCTTTCCACTGCACCCCATGGA
>NC_057862.1:344325685-344413185 GCF_019393635.1 Dromiciops gliroides | reverse complement strand
CAAAAACCATCTTTTGGATCAAAATCGAATGTATTTTCACATTTGCCAAAACAAACTCACCTTTGTTTCTTCCTGTTTAAAATTGTTGTTGAATATTTGAGCTACTGTTTCAAATGAAACTGTGAGAGGAAGCATGAAATTCTCAAATTCATCCTCATCTTCACCTAACAGAGAAACAAAAGGGTCACGGTAGTTTGAAGAGCATGTTGTGTGCATCAGCACAGACCGCGAGGAAGCTAGCCACCCCGAGGAATCTGTCCAAGAACAACGCAAAAGGTCATCAAGCATTCACAAACAGGCCCAGCTTGCACACCTTCCATATTATGTCTTTAGCTCAATTTAGAGTCTGATGTTTTCTTTTTTCTTTTGGACAAAGGGAAGAGTAAAACTACTTAGTAGCAGTTTTTTTTTTCTGACTCAGTATTGGCTCAAACAGACTCCTGCCTGAGGCAGTGGAGACCCTTCAGCCTTTCAGAGACCCCAAGGGAAGATACTTCTAAAGCCCCCAGGACAAGGATCTTCCCTTCTCAAAATAACCAGGAATGGCTTTTCTTTAGGTGCCAAGCCCCTGAGGGTTCTCAGACCCAGGTGCCAGACTGTGGGCAAGTTATTGTTCTCTTTTATTTATGTTTTCTTTAATTAATTAAACTAAATGGGCAAGAAAGCTTTCTTTTATAAAATAGAACAGGGCCCTAATGGGCTCCAGATTTTAAAAGAATCCCCACATCTATATGGGAGGCTTATGTTTTTCTTTACATAAGGAAAGTTGGAGGGGGGGGGGGAAGATGGAGAAAGTAAAGCCTGACCTCATCTCCAAGAGTAAGCAAGTGGTCTGGAGACATTTCAATTTTATTCTTATTTTAAGGTGAATACAAAAGTGTCTGTGGATCTAACAAAGCTGCAGTGGGGTAATAATTTACTTTACACACAAAAATATTTTGCACAATATCATTTAAAACACATTGAACTCATCTGAACCTTTCAAGGACATTTGATTTCAGGTAGGTGAAATATTATTGTCCCTAATTTAAGAAAGGCTAAGTGACTTGTCAAGGTCACTTGATAATTGGTGACTAAAATGGGATTGGAGCCCAAGTCCATGATTCTTTAGTTTTTTTTCTCTCACTTAGTCTCTTACTACCTGTAGCAGAAAGTTGCTGAGGGAATCAAAGGGAAAGGGGCTCATATTTTTATCAACTTGTAGAGGAATGAGACTAAAGGCTTTTCCTATTATCCAATTCTGTCCTGGCTTTATGATAGCTCCATGTGCTCTGCTGGATAAAGGAACAAGGTGACAGGCGGGGAATTTGGTTTTGGTCCTGGATCTGCTGCTAACTAGTAGTAGGAATAAGGACAAGTCATTTGTAGGCTAGTAGACATTTACAGCAGGAGACCTTAGAGCAGAGGAAATTAAGCTTTTTGTGTCTTGGATCCTACCGTCATTGGTCTGGTGAGGCTTGCAGATGGCTTCTCAAGAATAATGTTTTTAAGTTCATAAATAAATTACATGATATTACAAATGAAATAAATTATGCTGAAATGCAGTTATCAAAATATTAAAAAGTTTAAACAACCCTAGGAGAAAATCCCTTTTAGCCCAGCCCACCCTCTCTCTCTCTCTCTCCCCTCCCCTCCTCCCCCTCCTTTCTTCCCCCCTCACTCTCCTTTACTCTCCAGCTCTCTCTTCTCCCCAGTCTCTAAGTCCTACTAGATGTGGCCATCTGTTAACTAATGATAACATACAATGCAATCTTACTCATATTTATAGTTGTCCATAACAATGATTGAAACTGGACTAATGGATTAATATGCACTCAAACATTCTCTAAATTATAGAACAAGTATAATTTTTAAAACCACAAATGAGCCACTGAAATCATACATTTCTTTGATGAAATACTTTCCAAAATGGTGTTTATTATTTCTTCTCATAATCTGGAGAAGTGACAAATAAACATGTCTTTCCTTTAGGAAAACTATAGAATAAAAACTAAAAGCATGTGGTCTAAGCAGGGGTTTGCTAGTAACTCATTGTATAGCATCCTTAAAAAGATACCTAAATATTCAGTAGAGTTCCATGTTACCAGAAACAAGAAGATACTAGTTTATTACTGTATTCACTAAAGGAAAGGTAAGTATTTCACTATGAAGAAATCAGGAGGTCAGAAAATGCCTTCCTCTTAAGTGTTATGAGAAATAGTATGGGAGAGGACATATGAAGAAACAACAACTAATTATGTACGCTGGTTGTCCACCACGTAGGAAGGGTACTCTTCACTCTTTTGTGTATTCAGGGAGTCAATGAGTATTTATCAAGTGTCTACAACGTGCAAGGCAGCACTCTGCTGGGTGCACTGAGAACACACATGCACACAGCAGTGCCTTTCTCTCAAGCGGCCTGCACCCTGTGGGGAGAGACAATATGTATATATAGAAATACAAATGGCTAAGTATAAGAGAATTTGGGGTGTGTGTGAAGTAAAGGAGCAACTATAAATATATATACATGTCTATGCATATCTATGTACACATATGTATAAGTATATGTATATATACATACATATACACATACACACATACATACACACATTTATTTATTTATGAACAAGGAAGATTTGGGTTTCAATCCTGCCTCTGTCATATACTGGCTGTTTCATCCAGCCAGGTCACTTGTCCTTTTAGCACTCTAGGCCACTCTCTGAGACCATGAGCGGTAGAAAGTTTGCTGACTTGCAATGACAGAGGGAGCTTCCTTAACAGGAAGGGCCCAGAGGCCAATGACATCACAAGTCCAATCACTTAGCCCTGTGAGCTAAGCACTGTGCTAGATATTGGGTATACACAGAAAAAATTGGAACAATCTCATGTATGAATGTCAAATACATATACTTGCTCTAACCTCTCCCCTGACTTATAGTCTTGCCTCTCAACTTGCCTCCAAATGAACTTGGTGACTTCCTCTCTGAACCAGTTCTTTCTACTTTCCTGTTGATGGCAACACTATTATTGCAGGCACATGGATTTCAAACTCTTAATCTGTATCATGTCTCACATTAGTCAGTGGCCAGATCCTCTCCATTCTATCTGTCCAGTAGCTCACAATGTTCCTTTCTCTGCACTCACAATGTCATGAGCCTAGTTCAGGTCCTCTTGTCACCTCTCACCTGGATAACTTCTTAAGTGATTCTTCCTATCCTCAGGCTCTTGCTTTCTCCAAACCATCCTGTACACTAGCTGACAAAATAATCTTCCTAAGCACAGATCTGACATTGTGATCACCCTGATGAAGAACTTTCAGTGGCTTCCCTCTGCTTAAAGAATAAAAACATTCCTTAGCCTGACATTTAAGGCCCTTGTGATCTATCTCTAACTAATCTTTTCCAGCTTTATGTCATTACTCCTATCACATACTCGATGTTCTAGCCAAGCTTGGCTTAGAGTTGTTTCTATGAACCTGATGTGCTATTTCCTGCTTCTATGTATTTGTGAAGACCATACCCCATGTAGGGAATGAATTCCCTCATCATACGTATTTTTCAGGACCTTTCTTTCCTTCAAGATCTTAGCTATCATTTGCCTTTACAAATCTTTCCTGATTCCTCCTGCTAAAAGCACTTTCTCCCCTGTCTCCATCACAATGCCCCTATTTGTATTATACTTATCTATATACATGTCTATTTCTATGCCCCCCTCCATATACCGTGTAAACTTAGGGACAGGGTACCATAATTTTTTGTCTTTGCATTCTGTGCACAAAGTAGGCACCTAAGTGCTTACTGAATTAAATACACATATATTTGGAGGGTCATCTTATTTTTTTTCCTTTTCTCTTTCCTTTTTTCTTTTTTGCAGGGCAATGAGGGTTAAGTGACTTGCCCAGGGGTCACACAGCTGGTAAGTGTCAAGTGTCTGAGGCCAGATTTGAACTCAGGTTCTCCTGAATCCAGGGCAGTGCTTTATCCACTGAGCCACCTAACTGCCTCACCATCTTTTTTTTCTCACTCTAACCACAAAAAAAGTGTTTATGTATAATTTACATATCATACACACACACACACACACACACACACACACACAACACACACACAAACACACTTTACAAAATGATTTCCTCCCTCCCAATTCCAGTGCAAGAAGATTAACCTTAAAGGGATTTATAGAAACAATTAGAATTGAAAGCACTTTAAATAAATAGACTCCTTACTGGTAAATCATTTAAACTTGTGTATTGTTTTCAGTTTAGCCAACTTCTATTTGGAAGGAAATTAAAATTCAAGAAGTATTACTAAGCATCTTCTATGTGAAAGGCACTATGCTACTATCTAGTACGGGAGATAAAACATGTATTTAAGTATCTACAATACAAAATTGGATGTTACATGTCACACTAATTGGTATTTTATTATCTAGTGCCTTTTTCTCTGATTGTTTCATATATATTTGACTTGTTTTCCCCCCAAACCCTCTAAGTTCCTAGAAGGCAGGGACCCTTAATTATACCTATACCCTTTCACTGCCCAATATAGTTAAAGTTGATGATCAATAAGTACTTGCTGACTGACCACTGGAGACAGACAGTAGAGTATGCCTTTTCTTTTCTTTTTCTTCTTTTTTTGGTGAGGCAATTGGGGTTAAGTGACTTTCCCAAGGTCACACAGCTAGTAAGTGTTAAGTGTCTGAGGCCGGATTTGAACTCAGGTCCTCCTGAATCCAGGGCTGGTGCTCTATCCACCGCACCATCTAGCTGCCCCCAGTATGCCTTTTCAAAAATATAATGTTCCCCTTGCATTCATGCCTGAGCAATGTATACTTTAGAACAAAGGTATCAAACTCACCAACACAAAACTTCCAAGTTCTTTTACAACCAGATTAAAACTGTAATTGGGAAATGTTTAAACAAAATACATATACAACATAGATAATGTTACTTTGTGATTCTCTAAATTAACATGTGACCAGCAAGGGATCCATTTCCATTTCGAGTTAGATGCCACCACTTTAGAATATAGTTGTTGGAATGTAACTACTAACTACCCATGTGGCTAGAGGTCAATTTCTAGAGTGGCACATGGTTCCCTCTTCTCCTTCTTCAAGGTAAGACACAGATCTACTTTTGTATCTTTGAGATTAGATTTGTTTAGAATTTACATTTCCTTTTATTCTCAGATATTAACTGTTACTCCTAAATCTGAGGGAAAGAGATCTAGATATGCTTCAATTGGTAGATTTCTGTTTCTAAATAGATCCTTCCAGTGATGCAAATTAGGAGTAAGAAAGGAATAATGCTATTATACCTAGCATTAAATGTCCTTAGTCAGTGGGATAAGAGGTTTGTGATGTACAAGTTGTCACCCCTAGACATCATATCATTGCCTCCAAGTACCCTTAAATAGGATAGAGGGGAATATTGTGATACTGTTATAGTCATTAGAACTACTGCTTTTGGCATTGACTTCTTTTTTAAATAGGATTGTTTTTATTTTAACAAACATTTTTATTTACAGTTTTGAGTTCCAAATTCTCTCCTCCTCCTCCTCTCCCTGAGGCAGCAAGCAATTAGATAGAGGTTATATATGTGCAATTATATAAAATGTTACCATATTAGTCATTTTGTATAAGAAAACTTGAATAAAAAAATGAAAGTAAAAAATAGTTTGTATTCACTCAATATCAATTCTTTCTTTAGGAGTGGATAGTATGCTTCATAATTAGTCCTTTGGTATTGTCTTGATCATTGTATTGCTGAGAATAGTTAAGTCATTCACAGTTCTCCATCAAACAATATTGCTGTCACTGTGCACAATGTTCTCTTGGTTCTGCTCACCTCACTGTACATCAGTTCAAATAAGTCTTTCCAGGACTTTCTGAAATAATTCTGCCTGTCATTTCTTATAGCACAGTAATGTTCCATACAATCATATACCACATCTTGTTTAGCCATTCCCCAATTGATGAGTATCTCTTTGATTTCCAATTCTTATTGGCACTGATTCTAACAATGTTACAGGTCTTACTTAAGACATCATGGAATGGAGTCTAAAATGTGTTTGTTCTAATATAACAGGTTAAGAATGAGAATTGACTGAGAAAAATCCTCTGGAATTTGTGTAGGGAGATTGCTGAACATTTTGGTGAAGCAGAAGGAGCAAACTGGAGTAGGGAGTACCATGAAAAAACAGAGAAGAGACTGAGTAGAAATGATGGTCCACACAAGGTCCTTGTAAGTACATGTGGCCTTAGAATGACAGTTAACCCTACCAGAGAGGCAGTTCAATGGAAGGAAAGGAGGGCTGATCTTCCAAGTCAGAAAGGAGATAGGTTTGAATCTCTTCTCTTACTCATTATTTGTATGAATTTGGGAGAGTCACTTAATTCCTCTCAGCTTAGGGTTCTTCTACAAGATGAGCATAATTAGTACCTTTAGTACCTATCTCACAGAGTTGTAGGGATTAAATAAGATAATGTGTCTGAAAAAATGCTTTGTCAACTTTCAATACTGTATTAATTAGTTATTATTATCTCTGACTGAACAGGAATCTTGTCATGTGCAACTGTTGGAAGGAGCAAGTTTTTATTCTTTGTTTCAGAAAACTTTCATTTGAGGGAAGATTTTTTTTAAGGTTTAGTTTAGGTCTATGTGATTTATCATTCTGGGTCCTCTAATTAGGGTTGGCAGTTTTAAAAACTCTGACAGGAATATATTAACCAGAGAGAACAAGTATTTAGTTTAGGACCATTTCAGCATCTTGTAACTTTCATTTATTCCAGCATCCACCAAAGAGCCTGGCACATTCAAGTGATGGTTCCAGTTGGACTTGAAAAAACTTGAGTGAAGGTAAGATGGTTCTGGCTCATGCAGAATCACAATACATGAGAGAATTAAGGGCAGTGCAGAACATTGATAGGACTAAGAGCTCCTCAATCTGAGGTCTTCATGTAGTGTACACTGCCCATTGACTTGCATGTTGTAGGTGCTTCACAGAGGTACAACTAGAAAATTGTTTAGTGCAAATATTTCTTATAATATATAGAAGGCAGAAGGACAGTAAAGTGGCACAGTGGATAGAGCACTGGGCTTGGAATCAGGAAGACTCATCTTCATGAGTTCAAATCCAGCCTTAGATACTTACTAGCTGTGTGACCCTGGGCAAGTCACTTAAGCCTGTTTGTCTCAGTTTTTTCATCTGTACAGTGAACTGGAGAAGGAAATGGCAAACTGCTCCAGTATCTCTGTCAAGAAAAACCTCCAAATGCAATCATGAAGACTCAGACTATAGACACAACTGAAACAAGTGACCAACAAAAGAAGCAGAAATGTCCAGAAGGGATATTTTCATATATCCCCCACACCATTTGGTATGTCACAGTAGAAAAAAAAAGAGTATAGTACCTGGCAGTTCAAATATTTGACTTGAAGCTATACTGTTTACTCATTGGGAAGTGATGCTGATATAGAAAGGGACATGAATTAAACTTTAAAATATGAGTGAGATGGGGCAGCTAGGTGGCGCAGTGGATAGAGCACTGGCCTTGGAGTAGGGAGTACCTGAGTTCAAATCCAACCTCAGACACTTAACACTTACTAGCTGTGTGACCCTGGGCAAGTCACTTAAGCCTGTTTGTCTCAGTTTTTTCATCTGTAAAGTGAACTGGAGAAGGAAATGGCAACTGCTCCAGTATCTCTGTCAAGAAAACCTCCAAATGCAATCATGAAGACTCAGACTATAGACACAACTGAAACAAGTGAACAACAAAAGAAAGCAGAAATGTCCAGAAGGGATATTTTCATATATCCCCACACATTTGGTATGTCACAGTAGAAAAAAAAAAGAGTATAGTACCTGGCAGTTCAAATATTTGACTTGAAGCTATACTGTTTACTCATTGGGAAGTGATGCTGATATAGAAAGGGACATGAATTAAACTTTAAAATATGAGTGAGATGGGGCAGCTAGGTGGCGCAGTGGATAGAGCACTGGCCTTGGAGTCGGGAGTACCTGAGTTCAATCCAGCCTCAGACACTTAACACTTACTAGCTGTGTGACCCTGGGCAGTCACTTAAACCCCAATTGCCTCACTAAAAACAAAACAAAACAAACAAAACAAAAATATGAGTGAGACAAGGATAAGATAATTTGCTATTGCAAAATGATGTTGTAGAAAACACTCTGAAAAATAGTACCATGAAATATGTAAATGTTACATTGAATATTATTACTATCACTATTATTATTATACTGTATGCAATTGGGAATGTACTCTGGCATGTGGACAGTGTTTAAAGCAGGAGTTCTTGAGATCTGTGAACTTTAAAAACATTTGATACTTATATTTTAATATAATTGGCTTCCTTTATAACCCTACATATTTTACTTTTATAAATTTAAAAACATTATTTTGAGGAGGGGGGTCTTGGGCTTCATCAGATTGCTAGAGAGGTCTATCACACAAAAATGGTTTAGAACCCTTGATGTAAAGGCTGGGTTAAAAGATCAATGAAAGCTATGTCTATAATATTTACATTCAGGATTTGCCAGTGTACCAGAATGGAGGGAGGCTGCAATTTGATATAATCATAAAAAACTCTTTTCCCCGCCATGATTTTCTTGCATTGCTCTCATTTCTCTTTCTATTTTTTCCTCTACCTCTTTTACTTTATTTTCAAAGTCCTTTTTGAGTATCTCTATGGTCTGAGTCCAAGTCATACTTTTATTGGAAGCTTTGGATGTAGGAACTTTGACTTTGTTATCTTCTTTTGAGGGTATATTTTGATCTTCCTTGTCACCATAGAAACTTTCTATAGTCCAGAATTTTTTTTCTGTTTGCTCATTTTCCCAGCCTATTTCTTGATTTTTAACTCTTGGTTAAAGTGGGGTACTGCTTCTAGGGTGGAGGGTGCATTGTCCTAAGCTTCAGGGGGTTGTGAAGATGTTTTCAGAGATACTTCTAGGAATTTGTAAGGTTTTAGTTCTCCCAAGGTGGTATGATTTGAGAGGTATGTTTACTACTCTTCTGGTCTGTGCTCTGGTCTGTCAAGCAACCACAGGCCTGATTTTCTGCCCTGGAACTATGAACACAGTACCTCTCCAATGTAGCTGCAAGCTCTGGTATGCTTGTGTTCCTCCTCCTCCTGGGACTGACACCCAAGACTGTGACCTGGATCTGAGTATTGGCAAAACAACAAAGTCCTTCCTCAGTACTAGCAAAGAGACCCCCGTAATCTCCTTATGGCCAATTGTTCAACCCCCTTACCATCTGTGTGCTAAGAGTTCCAGAAGCAGTTGCTGCTGCTGCTGATTCAGAGGGTCCCGAGGCCTGCTCCTGGTATGCTGGGGCTGGGTCTGCATTGGTTTGGCCTGTGCTGGACTTCGTTCCACTCTCACCCGACCACCACAGACCTTTCCTGATGACCTTCTAAGTTGTCTTTGGCTGGAAAATTATTTCACCCTGTCCTTGTGTGGTTCTGCTGCTCCAGGAATTATCATGGCATTAGTTGTAGGTATTTGGAGCAATCTTAGGGAGAGCTCAGGCAACTCACTGCCTTTCCTCCCCCATCTTGGTTCTGCCCAACCAACTTTCTTGTTTTTATACCCATTTTGCAGATGTGAATAATATTCCAAATTCTCTCCTGAGAAACTGATACATTGCATTTAACTAGAATCTAAGGAACCAGAGTTGTTAGTTTCGATTTCTAGAAGAAAAGCTGATGATGTACACCTTTGCTGCTTACCCCCTTTTCTAAAAGCCCATCCCCAAAGTTTCTTATTCCCTTGAGCACAGTGAACCCTTTACCTTTAAAACCAGGTAAGTTATTAAATCTGGATCTCAACTTAATGGGCTACTTTATGCCTACAGGGCCAGCTAATTAGTCTTAATTATCTCATTATAGATTCTAAGTATCTCCAGCTGTTTCTCTACCTCTTCCCCTTACAGTGTTTATTTTGCAGACAGTCTCAGCCAACTGATGGACACAGGTGAGATGTCCATATTGAGTCTTCATATCTATCAACTTCATTTATTATTTTTGACCAGGATTATTGTTCGTTTAAGTTTGCAGGAATAAAGTTAGGGAACCCAGAAGATTCTTTATCTTTTATTCATGGTGGTGGTGGGGAACTAAAGGAAAAACTTTACTTTAGGGTACCTTTTGGTACTAGTTGCCATAAAAATAAGATCTCAAATTACATTGGACTCAATATTTTCCCATTTATACATTTGAGAGTATGACTGTGTTATACCTATAGGTATGAAACCATAATCAGGAATCTTCTATAATGTCATAGTCTTGAAAATCTGCATTCTCCCTCTCCACCTGACCAGAAAATGAATCATTCAAAAAAATAAGGGACATTATTTCTTCTACAATAAAACAGGGGGAAGTTTGTTAATGAATACGCAAGAATAATAATACAGAGAAATACTGGGACAAAAGAAAGAGAAGTATTTTAAAATGGAAAGTTTCCCTGCTTGCTACTTTCCTTTATGTATAAGGTTACTTAACCCTACATCTGCTTCCCATGAATGTAAAATAGAAAGAATACCAAAAATACCGAGTATCAACTTTTTTGGTGACAAAACCAAGAGTTTTCTGAATACTTTGCTAAAACACAAAGGTACCACAAAGATACCACGAATCACTCTAAGAATGCATTTTTTTAAAGAAATAGTACTATTTTGTCTCTTTCCAAAATTACCAACTGCACAGAATTTTATTTTCTGTGAAAAACACAGTCCTACCAATTCTAAACATATGCTTACCCTGTGATCTCTCTGACACAAAGTACAATCACATAATGTCCAAGAGATAAAAGTTAATGGTACCAATCAATACTAATTCACAACTGGTAACAACCTCAATTCACAACCGGTACTATTAGCTTCTCCATAAGGAAGAGGAGCCTCCTTGTAGCTATTTTCATCTTTTCCCTTTGCCAACTCAATTCGCCCTTGTTCATATTAAAGTAAAAAGAATGTTTCTATCACATTGAAGGGTTTTATACTGAACAGCACCCTAGAGATTCTTCATTGACTGGTTTGGGTAATCCTATCTTTCCTTTAGTTTATTAGTTTTGACAAGTTAATTTAAAAACAATCTAGGGAACCTGAAGTGATTCTTGGAAGGGTGCATGGATCTGCCCATGGGGTTGGTTGCCCTGCTTGGTTTGCATATATAGAGTCTCCAGGGACAGTATTTGGTGTCCTAATTGAACTATTTCTTACAACACAGAAAAGAAGAAAAATAGAAATTGTTGAAAACACAGAGACATTTTCCAAACTTTGAAAACGGGAAAAATATCTTGATGACACATGGTAGCAAGAGTGTCAATGGTTTCTGCTATTTACACAAGTTGGTAGTTCTTTTCGTTTAGCCAAGGACCAATTTGATAAAATGGTACAATTCTTTATTGCCAAAAAAAAGCCCATTTTCATGAGAAATATAACCTCGGGCACATCAAGTCTAATTAAATTCACAGAAAGTACAAATTGTTGAATAAAAACCAAAATGCATTTCAAAGTAAATACCAATTAATATGACACCCAATTTCTTTCCTCTTTTCTAATCACTCCAGTGAGCATGGCTCAGACATAAACATATTCAATCTATTTTCCAAATTCAATTAAAACTTGTTTTTTCATTTAATCCAAGAACCCTATCCATCGATTAACCAATGGGCCAGGCAAAAATTATTTGACTTGCTTCTGTAAAAGTAATATGAAAAGGCTACCCATCTATTTTTTTCTTTTAATTTATGAAAGTTTTTTTGTCATCTACTCATTTAAATGAACATTTTAATACTCTAACTTGTCCTTTTTCAACACAGTTATTCACCCTGAATATAAATAAAGTTTCCATTCAAGAGTATTATTTAAAAGAATAGGTGTGGTTGTTTCTTTTTTATTATTACTATTTAAATAAAATTGTAGAGTCATATTGATTTGTTTAGTAACGTAGGGAGTACTGTTACATTCAGCTTAGTAGATGAGACACACTTTCAAATAATATTTGTGTTCAACAGGATTTTACAAAACAATATATTTTGCACAGAGTTCAGAGCAATGAATAGTTGAACATTCAAGTGACTTGTGGAAAGAATGAATTCAATACTCATTTCTCTTTGAGAGGCCTATGGCCAAAGCTGTATGCTTCTGGGTATTGGCAGGTACAGCTGGTTCCATGGGTCATAATGACTGCATGATTATATTCCACCACTTGACTATGTTCTGTGATTATTCTGAACAGCGGTGGCATCTTTGGGCCTTAATGCATGTGTAATGAAAAAGGGAGGAGTTCTGACAATATCCATTAGGAACCAGTGATATAACTTCATATTTATAAAAGTAAAAATTACTAGCATTGGCACCTTATGTTTGGGTAATACTTTATTGTTTAAACACTTACACATTTTCTCATTTGATCCTTACAACAGTTCTGTGAGTGAGGTAGAGGGAAGGGATTATTCCCATTTTCTGGGTAAGGAAATGAAGTAAAATAAAGCTGAAGTGACTTGCCTAAACTAACCTAAGTAGCAAAAACTCAAATCCAGATCTTTTATCTCTAGTGTAGTAGAAAGAGAACTGGATTTGGAGTCAGAAAACCGGGGCTTGAGACTGCACTCTGCCACTTACTATGATGTCATCCCAGAGAAGTTGAGAAGTCACTTAACCTCTACAGGTCTCAGTTTCCTCCTGCAGAAAATGAAGAAGTTGGGCTAGATGATCTATGAGGTCCCTTTTCATTCTAAAATCCTATTATTCCAAGTCCTTTGCAGGAATAAAATGTTGAGATAAAAAAAGAAGATACTGATCAAACTGAAAGAGAAAATTAAGGTTTTCTTTCTATTACATTGTAAGCTCTGTGAGGGTAGGGACCCATCTTATGGTTCTTGGTATCCAGCAGAGGGTCTAGCTCTGCCCCTCACACCACTGCTTGTGCATATTTCTGGTGGTGAGGATTGATGATGGATGACAAAGAATATGGGACTGTTCTGCTCTCCCTGGACACCTCACTCCCCCAGAAGCCAGAAATCCAGGCCAGTGTGGGGGTGCCAAGCTGTCACTCAGTCAGATGTTCTATTGCGAAGGGGACCAGATGATCGGGTTTTGCATGCCTGGTTTACACTCTTCAAATATTTATAGACAGTTCTCTTTGCCTCAAGCCTTAGTTGTCACTTAGCCAAGTTATACATACATAGTTCTTTTAATCTTTCCTTAGAAATCAATCCCATTCAGCTCCTTAATCATTCTGGACACTTTTCTCTAAACTTTCTGCAGTTTGTCTTTCTTATAATTTATTCCATTGAATCACAGTGAAATGCTTCCTGTGCAGAAGCATTGTTACCTATACGAGTGGCTCTGTCATGTTTCCATTATAAGGAACAATGCCTTTACATCAGTACCACAAAGTTGTTCATCATTCTTTCTTTTAGTATTATCACATTAAAAATTTCATATTTAAGTTGATAGATCAATCAATACATCACCATGGAAAGGAAGAACTAATTCCCATATCTGCATTGCAGTTTAATGGAAGAGCCTTGGTTGTTGCTGTTGAGTTGTTTCAGTTGTGCCTGACTCTTTGGGACCTCATTCGGGGTTTTCTTGGCAAAGATACTAGGATGGTTCGCCATTTCCTTCACTAGCTCATTTTACAGATGAGGAAACTGAGGCCAACAGGATTAAGTGACTAGCCCAGGGTTACATAGCTAGTAAGTATCTGAGGCCAGATTTGAACTCAGGTCCTCCTGACCCCAAGGCCAGGGCTCTATCCACTGTGCCCACCAAGCTGTCAAATGAGCCCTGGATTTCAAGTTAAAAGGCTGCAGGTTCTGTTCTCAGTCCTGGAGTCTCAGGCCAGTCCCCTCCCCTCTCTGGGAGTAATTCTGGGTCTAACAAATGAGGAAACTGAATTAGATGATCTTTAGGTTCTTAAGGATCTAAAAGTGTGAGATTCTTAGCTACAAATGACATGTTCACTTATCTGTTCCTCTGACTCAGCAAAAACTAACATATATTCATTCAAGTTGCAGTGCTTCCTAGAAGAGAACTAAAGAGACAATGGCCCAGCTGCTACCTTTGGGAGGGAGGGAGAGTTCTGAGCTTTGGTTTTCTCCCCACCTAGCAGCTTCTCTTGTTAGTTCCAAATTCCTAGTAATAGGTGTTGAGGTTGGAGGTCAATGAAAGGACTCCTGGAGAGGATAAGCATAAGCTGCCTTTTGAAGATCTTTCTTCTGAAAGTGATATTAGCAAAATGGAAGCCCCAAATTTCCAGAGCTCCTAGAAATGGCCCAAGATGGCAAAAATAAACAAGTGAAATATCACAGCACAGAAGTTGCACAGAAGGGAGTTGAAGGGTCATCTATTCCAAGCCCCTCATTTTTCAGCTGAGGAAAGCAAGGGCCAGGAGACTTAAGCAACTTCCTTCAAGTCATACAGGAAGTAAGTAGTAGAGTCTGTATGGCTGAGTGTTCTACTCATATAGACTCTGATTTCTAAATTCAAATTAAACCCTCTCATTTCCTTATTATCAAGCAGACGTTACCAACCTTACCTAGATCAACCATGAGGAGGCGAGTAAGAGCTGTGTAGAATGTTGTTCGACATCTGAGGTCACTGAGATTGAAGCCTTCATTGACACCCAGAAAAGGGAAGTGCTCACTCTAACAAAACAAAATGATATCCATGGTTAAAATGCTTCACCGAACTATGTAGAACATTGAATTCACTGATGAGAGAACAAGACTTACAGTATGGTTGTGAAGCATGAACTTTACAGCCTCTATTTTCACCAGTTTTTTTAAAAGAATATAAGTAATAGTAGTTAAGGATTTTTTTTTAGGGGGAGGAATAAACTTTTATTTTATAAGCATGTAACTAAAACAGCATTCAATTGTATAATACTGATTTTTTTTCTTGTGAAGGATAAACATTAATCCAAAAAAAGCATACAGTATAGAAATGTCTTTCACTGTCAGAGTAATAATCCATTATTAACCAGTGCAATTACTTTTCATATCTTATATAGAATTCTAGTCATGAAAAAGAAGAATGAATTTTATAATTAAGATAAGAATTCTCTTAGTATTAAAGTCTTGATGGTGGAAAATTAAAACTGACCTCTTTTAAATTTTGGATGTTTCTTTAGACTTTCTTTTTACTTAATGTGATTTTATCATAAAATAATTATCAATGAGCCATAATGGAGAAAAGAATTACTCAACACTAAGAAGCAATGAGTTCTGCCAGAAGAATTATAAAAAAAAATCCTGCTTGGAGGGGGGATCAGAACACTCGCCAGAGAGACATTGAGTGATCAAGTGATGCAGTGTTTCTGGGCCACTATTCTTTGAGCACTTAGAGCTGAGGAATAAGGGGCCCAAGAGGAGAAAAGAAAGGAGTTTTTGACTAAGAACTCTGCTACTCTTGCAAAGTGTGCTGATCATGGATTCTTGAATTCACCCATAACTGACTCAGTATTTGGCTTTTCTCTCTTAAAACACCTCAATTTATGTTTTTGCCTTTTTTTTGGTGAGGCAACTGAGGTTAAGTGACTTGCCCAGGGTCAAACAGGTAGTAAGTGTTAAGTGTCTAAGGCCAGATTTGAACTCAGGTCCTTCTAAATCCATTGTACCACCTAGCTGCCCCTGTTTTTGTCTATTTTTAAAAGGGAAATGTAGGCTAGGTTTATATCCCAAAGGCATCCCCCCAAAGAGAAAAAGACCTATTTATATAAAAAAAATAGTTATACCAGCTTTTTTTGTGGTGGCTAATAATTGGAAATCAAAGGGATACTCATCAATTGGGGAATGGCTAAACAAGCTATGGTACATAATGTACTATAAAAAATAATGAGTGAGATGATTTCAGAAAGGCCTGGAAAGACTTGTATGAACTGATGTATAAGTGAAGTGAGCAGAACCAGGAAAACATTGTGCACAGAGACAGCAATAGTATTAGATGAAGAACTGTGAATAACTGAACTATTCTCAGCAATACAATGGTCCAAGACAATCCCAAAGGACCAATGATGAAGCATACTCTCCACCTCCAGAGAAAGAGCTGATATTGATGGAACACAGACTGAAGCAGGCTATTTTTTTACTTTCATTTTTTCATTCAATTTTTCTCGCACAAAATGACTAATATGGTAATGTTTTAATTTTTTTTAAAAAGGAAAATCTACTTGTCTTATCTTCTATATACTCCTAAGCCCTTTCTTCTCTTTGTGATATTTTTCCTACCTCTCTCTGCCAAGGATTTAAATACAGCATATATAAGCTTTTATACTTTTGAAACTTGGTTCAAGACACAGTCCAGACTTAGTCTCCCTGATTCCATTCATTTCCCAAATGTCCACTCTTCCAGTTCTTCCAAACTCTCCCACAAGTTCTATTCCTGGAATAATAGAATGTCAAAACTAAAAGAATAACCTACATCTAAACAACAATTTTCCTTTAGGAGAATCTCTTCTTTACCACTTTTCCCAAATATTGAGCAACTATGATCATATCTCTTTATAACTAGATTGGTGTTTCTAATTTTATATTTCAGACATTTATGAAGTAGTATAGTGAATCAATCAATCAATCAATAATCATTTATTAAGGACTTACTGTGTGTCAGGCACTATGCTAAATACTGGGGATACAAAGATAAAGCAAAAATTAAAAAAAGCTTCCCTGCCCATGAGGAGCATACATTATAATGAGTAAAGTGCTCAAGAGCCATTAGACCCTACTTCTATTTCTGGCTTTGCCAGTAACTAGCTCAGTGACCCTGAGTAAGTTCTTAGCCTCTATGAGCTTTAGTTTTCCCATCTGTAAAACGGGAATGACAATCCCTGCTGTATTACCTCACTCAGAGGGTTCTCATATGGCTCAAAGGAAATACTGGATGTGAAAATGCTTTTTTCAAAGCATTAAAGGTTACACATGGATATGACATTATTGTTATTCTTGTAGGCATCTGTAGTTTTATCATTTGTCTCAGCCATTAGATCATACACTCAGATGTCAGTTCATACACTAATTTCCCACAGAACAATATATTGTTTATAACAAAATTTATTGATTGACTGACTGACTGATGGGCTCATGGGGGCAGAAGCAGTGCTGGTAAGTTGAAAGTCCTTCGTTGCCTACACAGCATGGAAACTGGGTGACTTTATAGTGCCACTCATTGAATGGAGGAACTGCCACTCAACCTTCATTTGGCTAACAGGAGAAAGAATCAATAAACTAAGGAATATTTTAAGTAATTACCATATACAAATTTTCTTGCAGTTGCAAAGTTAAAAGTGACAGGGTCTTTGGGAAATAAGAATGTTGCCATTAATAGGAATCTTTCTGTCAGTGCTGTTAATAAACAGCAAGTCATGTTTTGACAATAGAATATTTATGGTAGCAATAAAAAGAACATTCACAGGAAGAATCTAATCTGCCAAAGACACATTTGCTGCAAAACTGCATCTGTGCACTTTGTACCAAGGCCAGCCTTGGTGCCTTTTAATTACATTCTAAAGAAAAAAATAATTAAGAATGCATTTTTTTTCATTTTGCCAATAAATAATAATAAAACAGGTTCATATGCATAAATACTATGACTTCATATTTCCTTACAGGAACCCAAGGCTGACTATGGCCACAAAAGGAAGGTGGACTGAAGCAAAGCAAACAAATAACACAAGAAGAAAAAGAAAGCGGGGCAGAACCCAGTCTTCACTTTTACTTCACTCTTCTTTGGGTAACCAGGCTCTTAGTGTTTCCTTCAGTCAGTGAGCCAATCAGTTAATAAACCTTTATTAAGAGCCTACTATGTGCCAGACATTGTACTAAAGACTGAGGATACAATGAAAAAGAAATGCAAGTCTTTGCCCTCTAGAAGCTTATAATCTAATAGGGGAAGCTGGAAAGGAGAGGTACCCTGTATCAATATTAGGTCACTAGTGAACCAAAATGGAGAATAAGGGAGGCCCATAAGTTAGAATTCAATTGTACTTGCTCTGTCACTGAATGGGGAGCTTCCTTTCAGTAACTGTCAGGCCAGAGAGAGGCCATTTTTCTCTAGATGGTCAGCCTCTAGAAAAAATAGCATTCTGGGGGCAGCTAGGTGGCACAGTGGATAAAGCACCAACCCTGGATTCAGGAGGACCTGAGTTCAAATCCGGCCTCAGGCACTTGACACTTACTAGCTGTGTGACCCTGGGCAAGTCACTTAACCCCAATTGCCTCACACACAAAAAAAATAGCATTCTGCAGGGCTCATGTTCTAGCAGAGAAAGCTTCTTAACTTTTTGCTATAGGGAATGATTTACTGAGAGGAGACATAGGAAGGTTTCTAAGCTGGCTTCTAGTTCCATGGATACATTTGGCTTCCTGGTATAGACAGATATCATGTAATTGGACTGTTGCAGTAAAACTACCAATAGGTTTCTTTTTCTATCAGTTTTCAGTTATGAAAACACCAGGCAAGAAATGCAAAGGCTGCAATGACTAATTACTAACAGATGGGGAAAGACAAGAGAGGAAGATGTTGGGAGAAAGAACAGAGGAATCTTTTAGAGGGATGGATATTGTGAAAATAAGTATCCACAGTGGTAGTGATAATAGCTCACATTTATCTAGCTCTTTAAGGTTTACAGAGCACTTGCTTCACAATAACCAAGAGATAAGTGGCACAAGTATTTTACTAAAGGGGATGAGAATGGGTTGGTCCCTTAATGTAATGGAATAGCGTCTTGTTTGATAGAGCCTAGAAAATTTCTCAGGAAGCTAAAGGTTAAAGGAAGCTAATATGTACTGAGTAGATTATGATGATAGTACAGTTAAAGAAGAATGTTACAAATATACACATAGGTGTGTATATATATATCTATATGTATATGTATAGAGATATATAGATATAACCTATATCAGATTACCTGCTGTCTAGGGGAGGGGGGGAGGGAGGGGAGGGAGGGAGAAAAATCTGAAATTGTAAAGCATGTATAAACAAAAGTTGAGAACTATCTTTACATGTAACGGAAAAAATAAAATATCTCATAAAAAAAAGAAAAAAACCAATTAGAAAGAAAAAAAAAAGCATATAGGACAGACTCCAGTGATAGGTATCATTACCATTTCATTATAATAAACGTGCATTGTCCAAAAAAACAAACAAACAAAAAAACCAAATATACACATAGAGCCAGAGCCAAGATGATGGAATAGCAGCAAGAAGTATGGCAAGCTTTTTACTCATAAATTCTAACAGGTGTAGAAAGTATACCAGACCAAATCTTGATTGGGAAATTCAAGAAAAAAAAAATCACAGTAAATCTTTTAACTATCTTATTGTTGACACAGAGAGAAAGGTAGAGAAGTGTGCAGACAATGGGTGTGGGATCTGGCTGAAAGTATGCTGTATAAGATCATTCCAGGGCAGGGAGAGGCTATGTATCAGGGCAAGAGGTCCCAGATCCAGCATAAAAGGCCCTAAAGTTGTTTAGAATGTAGGAACAGGTGCCAACTAGTAGCTCTGTAGCTTATTAACAAGTTTAGTCTATCCTGGGTCACAGATCCAGGATAGACTACAATATTCTGGAAGATAAAGGATATAAGCTTACAACTAAAAGTAACTTACTCGGCAAAACTGAGTATAATCCTACTGGGGAAAAATTGATTTTTAATAAACTAGAGGACTTCCAAGCATCCCTGATGAAGAGACAGGGCTGCATAGAAACCTTGAAATACAAACAAAGGAATCAAGAGAAACACAAAAGGGAAGCATGAGTGAGAGATCATACAAGGCAAAGCAAAGATAAACTGTTTACTTTCTAAAATGCAAAGATGCTGGGCATGTGATTACTTTCATTCTTGTGTGTGTGTGTGTGAGAGAGAGAGAGAGAGAGAGAGAGAGAGAGAAAGAGGCAATGAGGGTCCAGTGACTTGCCCAGGGTCACACAACTGTCAAATGTCTAGGGCTGAATTTGAACTCAGGTCCTCCTGAATCCAGAGCCGGTGCTTTATCCACTGTGCCACCTGGCTGCCACACCATCATTCTAATATGGGCACATAAGTGTCCTCAGAACCCTAAAATAATCTGGGGCTATAGGGAAGTTTAAGAAGAAAGAGGGACTAGTAGTGGTTTTATCACGTTCTGACAATCTTAAAAGAATAATGGAAAGGCTGGGTAAGAAAGAGGACTGCACTAGAGGGCAGAAGGGAGAGGAAGATTATGGGCAAATGATCTCATAATCAGGTTGTTTATGTAGAAATTTATGTAAACAAGGAGGAGAAGTGGATGGGGAGCTACTGATACTTGAACCTCACCCTCTCTGAATTAGTCAAAGGAGGGAAGAATACACACACACACACACACACACAAACACACACACGCAGCAGGGCACATAAACTTTGTTGTTCAGTTGTTTTCAGTTGTGATCAACTCTCTGTGACCCCATTTGGATTTTCTTGGCAAAGATACTGGAATGAGTTGCCATTTCCTTCTCCAGCTCATTTTATAGATGAGGAAACTGAGGCAAACAGTTATGTGACTTGCACAGCGTCATACACCTAGTAAGTGTCTGAGACAAGATTCTCAGGAAGATGAATCTTTTTGACTCCAGGCCTGGAGCTCTATCCAAAGTCCCATCTATCTGCTCCTGGGTACATACATTTCACTAAGTAGGGAAACAGGAGGGAGAGGGTAGAAGGAAGAGGGGGGAATAAGAGAGAATGTACCATAAAGAAGGGATTACATCTAAGTAAATCTATTTAAGGATGTGCAAAAATACTGTTAGCAGTTCTTTCCATGGAAAGAACTGGACACTGAGGGAGCAGCCATTAATCACCTGGGGAACAAGTTATGGTACATAAATGTGATGGAATACAATTGTGCTATAAGAAATTATGAAAAGGATCATATTAGAGAAAATTGGACTTATATGAATTGATGTAGAATGAAGTAAGCAAAGCCAGGAGAACAATTTATACAATGACAACAATATTGTAAGGACAAACAACTTTGAAACATTTAGGATATGTTAGTGTAATGACCACCCATGATTCCAGAAGACTCAGGATGAAACATGCTACCTCTCATTCGAAAGAGAATTAAAGGACTCAAGAGGACAGAGTGAGGCATAAATATAAATATGTATGTGTGTATGTATATACGCATGCATACATATTTGGAGATGGCCAATGAGCAAATTTGTTTTGCTTGATTCTACATATTTATAGTAAGTTCCTTCCTTCCTTCCTTCCTTCCTTCCTTCCTTCCTTCCTTCCTTCCTTCCTTCCTTCCTTCCTTCCTTCCTTCCTTCCTTCCTTCCTTCCTTCCTTTCTTCCTTCTTTCCTAAGTTGGGTGGAAAGAGAGGGAAAGAACATGGATTTTTGCTGATAGAAAAAATTTAACTTAAAAAAAAGAAAAAAAAGTTTGGAGCAGAGGATCCTTCTTCCTCTTCCCTGACAGCAAACCAAGCCAGAATTACTACTAACCTTTAGGTTAGGGGGAGGGGCATTGGGCAATTTCTGCACCGCCCCCCCAATCCCTGCCTCCAAGTGACTGTGAATGTAAATGAACAAGTGCCTTTTATTTATTCTTTCCTGATCTCTGGTGAAATGGAAGAGCTCAGGCAACCTGGTGAACCTCAGAAGTCAGAAAAGTCATCAAAGGTCTCCTTTGTGACTGGAGCTGATAGCAGGAGCAGGAGAAAAGTCTAGTGTGAAGGAGACTTACCTAAGGAGTAACCTCCTTGACACAGACTAACAGAGAACTAACCTGGTACCTGAGATGCTGTGTCCCATAAGCACTTTCTATTGGCTGTACAACACCCAGAAGTGAATTTGGTGGGGGACCTTGTAAAGAAAGGAATCCTAGTGTCATGAAGTATCTCTCTCTCTCTCTCTTTTTTTTGTTGGTGAGGCAATTGGGGTTAAGTGACTTGCCCAGGGTCACACAGCTACTAAGTGTTAAGTGTCTAAGGCCACATTTGAACTCAGGTCCTCCTGAATCCAGGGCTGGTGCTTTATCCACTGCGCCACCTAGCTGCCCCAATGAAGTATCTCTTTTGATGGGAGATTAGGGGAAGGAATGTTTTATAGCAACCACTTCAATTTCAACTCTACTCTCTTCAGGGACTGGGTGTATAGAGGGGAGGATGCCTCTCAGGGTTTGGGGAGATGCTATTGTACTTCAGCCATTGCTATACCTTCTCAGTAAATATCTTTTTGTAAAAACCTAATTGGAGGGGCAGCTAGGTGGCGCAGTGGATAGAGCACCAGCCCTAGAGTCAGGAGTATCTGAGTTCAAATCTGGCCTCAGACACTTAACACTTATTAGCTGTGTGACCTTGGGCAAGTCACTTAACCCCAATTGCCTCACTTGGGGAAAAAAAAAAACCCTAATTGGTTGGGGGCAGCTAGGTGACACAGTGGATAAGGCACCAGCCCTGGATTCAGGAGGACCTGAGTGCAAATCTGGGCCTCAGACACTTGACACTTACTAGCTGTGTGACCCTGGGCAAATCACTTAACCCTCATTGCCCTGCCAAAACCAAACCAAAGCAAACAAACAAACAAAAAAACCCTAATTGGTTAATATTGGGGAGACGTTAACTGGTCATATGGTCTTTATTGGGAAATACTGAATGGGGATCATCCCTGCAATAATAACCTCATCTAGGTTATTCCTAGAACTCAGTAGGTAGGAGTAGCTCATTTCTGGGAACCCAATTTGATGTTCCAAGTAGGGTAAGAGTGAGTCCAAAGCCTGTGCTACACTCATAGAAGTGAGTTTGTTATCAAGACAATGATATGCTGGAAATCACTACAGGATGATGGCAACAAATAAGGCTGAAGTAGGGGGTGGGTGGGTTGTTGTTTTGATGAGGCCCGGGCTTTCATTAATGTAAGGAGTACAGATTAGGAATTTCCTCTTCTAATGAAGATTAGTACCGTTTTTGTACCTTCCAGTCCTAAAGCCTTGCCCAGGTCACTAAAGCAGGATGTGCCAGAGGCTGGCCTTGAATTCAGGTCTTCCTGCTTCTAAGGTCCTCTCTAGCCACCACACTGCTGCTTCAGAGAGCTGAAGTACAATGTCAAAGCTCTGAGATTTCCCTTTATCAGATCAGGCTGCATGTATACATAATTGGGAAAACAAGGATATTTTCCCCTCAGGCCTCTGACTCACCAGAAATTGTGGTCTGATGCAAAGATAGTCCATCAGCCAGACCAAAAGCAATATGCAATGAGCCTCTAGTAGTTGAAGAACATTGTGATAGACCTTGTGGGAAATTATGCAAAAGGAAAAAAAACCATGCCCTATCTTTTAAGAAATTTATAATATGGGGCAGTTAGGTGGCTGAGTTAAACTCTGGACTCAGACACTTGTCAATTATTAGCTGTGTGACCCTGGGCAAGTCACTTAACTCCCACTGTCCCACCAAAAAAAAAAAAGTAAAACAAAACAAAGAAATTTATAATGTAATACAAGATAAGTTCAAGAAAGAACAGTTCATTCTACTAGTCAAAGATAATTACTTATGTATTAAGTATTCTGGGAAGTAAAGAAAAAAATAATAGGAGAGTATCCACAAATTATGAGATGTGTTTTAGTCAAATCATTTTTGTTTTTGTTTTTGGTGAGGTAATTGCAGTTAAGTGACTTGCCCAGGGTCACACAGCTAGTAAGTGTTAAGTGTCTGAGGCTGGATTTGAACTCAGGTCCTCCTGAGTCTACTTTGTCTACTGTGCCACCTAGCTGCCCCATCTTAAGTAATTTTTAAAAAGGAATGATGGGATAACTCCGGAAGTATTCATGAAGGAAGTGTCTTTAGTAGACTTTTGAAATGTAAGAGGGACTTACTGGAAAAAATCTTCCAAACTAAGGGAATGGCATGTGATGACTCATGGTTAAAAGATGAAGAATATAAGATGAGAAGAAAAGTATGTTTGATAGAGTACAAAACAGGGTATAGAAGCAGATTAGGAGGTTGACATAGGGATAATAGTTGAGGATCTTGTAAGGATTTTAATCTAACATATATCATTTCAATAGGAAGGTAGGCCACATGTATAAGATAAAGGGATAGGGGCAGCTAGGTGGCACAGTAGATAAAAGCACCGGCCCTGGATTCAGGAGGACCTGAATTCAAATCCGGCCTCAGACACTTGACACACTTACTAGCTGTGTGACCCTGGGCAGGTCATTTAAACCCTCATTGCCCTGCAAAAAACAACAACAATGACAACAACAAAAAAAAGATAAAGGTATAACTGACAAAATAGCATCAAAGTTGCATTGAAACCCATGGAATATTTATAAAAATCTGGGCCAGGGGGGTCTGGGAACTTGTTTTCCAAATATTTTGATAATATTTTATGTTTTTTATTATAGATCTATGTATTTCATTATGATATATTTAATAATGACTAGTTTTCTTTGCAAGACTATTTATTTTATGTATTTAAAAACATTCTCAGAAGATTAGTTATATCATAAATCTTCTTCAGTCAGGCTTTACCTCACTGCTAAATAGATCTATGATAACAACAAGATTAGGAAGCCCTGATTTTGAGTAAAGCTGCCAATGCATTGAGAAGATCTTCTATTGTGGGTTTATAGCAGTATCCCGACAAGAATCACACAGGTTTAGGCATGGTGACATGCTTTAATCAACACCACTGGAGGGACTGCTGACACTGATGAAATAATGGATTCATTAATGCACTCGAATTCAAGATCAGAAATTATATTGTGGTATAAAAACTGACAGGAAGTAACTGTGAGTTTTTGCAAAAGGAAGGGACATAATAGAACTAAGATCTATGATACTGACCAAGAATGGAGATGAACGACGAATGTGAAGAAAGAATTGGCAGAACTTGGCTGAAGGAGAGTTAGTGATTGGGGCTGAGAGTTAGGAATCAAAGGTGATTTCTACCCAACATTCCTGACTAGAAAAAAAGACTTATGGGAGTGTTTGTTATAGACAGACAAAACCAGGAAATAAAAGGTGGAGAGAGAGAGAGAGAGAGAGAGAGAGAGAGAGAGAGAGAGAGAGAAATATCAACATTTAGATGACTGAAGGACTTGTGCTGAGATCATTTTTAGAAATGAAGGAAGTACATCAGTAAAACCAAGTTTGCTGATAATGCTAAGACTTCCATGTGGTGAAATTCTCACTAACGGATAAACTGCAGGGAGATCTCATAAAGCTATATGTGGGCAAGATAACAAGTGCTAGATTAGTTTCAATGTGGGCAAATATAAGGTAAAAATACATCAAGGTAAAACAAGATGGGCTATGCTTATAAGATCACAGACTGCTTTAAATTGTAGCCCAAGAAAATAAGTTTAGAATCATGGTTGATTTCCCTTGAAGTTATCAGCCCACTGTACTGTTGTGTCCTTTTAAAAGGAGAAGAAAATGTTTTGATTCATCAAGAAGGCCTTTGGAAACAGAGGGTTTTTTTTTTTAAGTCTTAATTTTGTCTAAATATTGAAACTAGAATAGTATGTTATTCTAATTATTTTACCTTAAGATAAAATAAAGCTGGATAAAGTCCAGAAAGAAAACATGCAAAACGATCAAGATAATAGGGTTTTCATGAGAATAAACAAAAGTGATGCTTTAGTGTGTTAAGAAAAATGATTAAGAAAAGATATGACTATAGTTTATATCAACACAAATTGTCAAGATTAACACAGTGTTGTTTACCAAATTACAACCTAGTAGAACTAAATGATGTTCCTTTGAGTTCAAAGAAGGTAGCTTGAAAGGAAATAAAAGGATTCTTTTTCAGAATTGAATATAATAGAAAATAGAAATATAAACAGGCTTGAAAAAGGCTACAATAAGTAAATTCAGGGATGAATGAGTCATGTTGGAATTTATTAAAAGGAATTTAGGAATGTTTTCTCTTATACCCCTAGCCTTGGAAGATAATCAATGGTGGGCCACTACAATACTCTGTAATAAAATTCTCAGATGTCACTGATCAGAAGATTAGGCTACTTGAACTAAATGCCTGACCATATAAAAGATCTTTTATCAGGATTGTGAATTTTGATGAGCAAACTATGAAAAAAAATTCCATTATTTGTCTTTAAAAAAACAGGGGAACAGGAAGAGAAAACGGAATCAAACAAATTTAGATGAAAATCAACTCCCTTCTTCTTTTCTTCCATTTTCACTAATTAAAGGAATTAGTTAATTTTAATAGCTCACATGACTAGGTCTCCATTTTCCACAATGACTGCCTATGTTAACCACTGGACAACAATCTTGGAGATTTCCACTGTGGGTGAGATAAGCTTTCAAAGAGGTGGAATCTTAGTTATATAAACTGGTATACCATAGTGAGGAAATTTCATAATGACCCCTCACAAGGATGCTCTTTATATCAATATACCTGAAATATGCAAATCAAACATTTGGTTCCACAAATTCCTAAAAATCAGTTTTGAAAATGGAAAGAACAATAAAGAAAATAAATTCAAATGTATGATAAGCACTATATAATAAATAAACTAGGGAAACATAACACTTTCTTTCCAGTGGTCACTAGATTTTAAAGATATTATAACTTGACCAATTTGGAGAGTTGTGAAGAGCAGCCCTAGGGTGAATATGACTGGGCCAGCTACAGTCTCTGGAGTTCTGAGGTAGCAACCTCAGAGATGTAATTATTTAGTGATATTATTTTATTGTCACAGCAAAAGTCAATTCAACTATTTTCTAAGTAGAAAAAAAAATCCTTCTGGGAATAGCAATAAATATGCAAGTATGTTTGGGGCACCTGACTTTCTGCTTTAAGCCAAATAATCCAATGAGATTCTGTAGTTACCTTAAAGCAAATCTGCCCCATGCTGGTAGCCCTTCCTAAAAGAGAGGTTATCTTTTGCATTCTCAGTATCTAAAGGATTGACCAAAGAAGAGAAAAATGAAGTAAGAAGACTAATTGTATAAACCAGGGGTTCTTAACCTTTTTTGAATCATGTACCCCTTTGACAGTCTGATGAAGCCTTTGACCTAACTCAGAATAATGTTTTTAATACATAAAACAAAATGCTAAATAAAGGAAACCAATTATACTGAAATATAATGATCAAAATATAAAAGTTCATAGAACCCCTGGAATATGCCATAATATACAGATTAAGGTCAATTGAGAAGGAGATAAAAATGACAAGAGTAGAAGCAACTCTAAATATCTGGAACAATCCATATTGTGAGTGATAAAATTTCAGATTTCATTTTAGACTTCACCATAAGCCATCTGTCCTTTCGAAGACGTCATAGTTTAGGGAGGGGGAAGGTTGTTTCTTACTTATTTATTGTTTGTATTTATAATTTATCTTTTTAAAAGGTACCAATATTTTTAATACTATTGTTTATTTATTAAAACAATCTAATTAAGAATGGCCTGTAGCTGGTGGTTTCTACCATGATGTGTTTTGTTTTGTTTTTTTATTAAATAAGGTCATATTTTTTGTAAGCCAGATAGTTGTTTATTGCTTTAAAAATAACACAATTAGGATTAAAAACACATTACAGTAAGATAATGATTGGAAACAACTAAACATGCATTAGGGAACACCATGACCACACTGATATAGCTGTACCAGTCACATATTCCATTATGTAAATGAATTCAAAGATATTTCATGGACTGATCAGCTGGAAGCGACATAATGATTTATAATTCAAATAACTGAGCATTGAAATCAAATTGAGCTAATATATATTTCTAAATATGCAAACCTGAAATAATTGTTAAAATAACGTAAAACAATGCACACTGGTGGAAATCATTTGTATCCCTTTGTTAAGATGTCATAGTTTCTTTAACTTTTTTATAATAAGTTTCCTGGAATCATATTAAAAAAAACTTTCAGAAAACTGTTCAAAAGCAGTAAATATTTTGTAAAATAAAAGGCTATATTTTCTGAACCAATTTATAAGGCTCTGAAAGCTAGATGATGGAAAAATGATCTAAATGGTAGATATGAGTGAATGGACAATTGCTAAAAATCAACAATGCAATCAAATTAATTCTGTTTTAAAAATTAAAATTCGATTTAAGGCATGGGATAAATTCAACCCATAAGGAATGTTCTATAAAACATCTATTTCCTTCTAAACAATTTGCACAAAATATTTTAAACAAACTAATTCATTATGAAAAGGCCAAGTTTGAAAACCCAAGAAGTACTTATAAACCACGTCATATGTTCGAAATAAAAAAATATTTCAGTATTGTTATTGAAAAAACACTATTGTGTGAGTTTTTTAATAAGAAAAAAATACATATCTTTAAAAGCCAAAATGACCACAGAAATTGGGTTTATCTATTTCCTTCTAAACAATTTGCACAAAATATTTTAAACAAACTAATTCATTGTGAAAAGGCTGAAGTTTAAAAACCGAAGAAGTACTTATAAACCACTTCATATGTTAGAAATAAAAAGTATTTCAGTATTATTATTAAAAAAAAACTATTGTATGAGTTTTTTTAATAAGAAAAAAATACATATCTTTAAAAGCCAAAATGACCACAGAAATTGGGTTTATCTATTTCCTTCTAAACAATTTGCACAAAAATATTTAAACAAACTAATTCATTGTGAAAAGGCTGAAGTTTAAAAACCGAAGAAGTACTTATAAACCACTTCATATGTTAGAAATAAAAAGTATTTCAGTATTATTATTTAAAAAAACTATTGTATGAGTTTTTTTAATAAGAAAAAAATACATATCTTTAAAAGCCAAAATGACCACAGAAAATTGGGTTGTACATCACTTTCCAGTAAAAAGAAAAACAGCCTCGACAGGTGTAATTTTATCATTTTTCTGATTTAATACCAAGAAATATATTAAAATAATAAAAAGAATCCTGAAATCCTCAAAATTTGTAGTGATAAATAGCCCTCCCTGTCTTTATATTGCATTATACCTACTAACAGAAATATTGCATGGTGGATTTTGCCAGACAAGGACGATTATTTTCCAATAAAAAGTTGCATATTAAATTCCAGCACAAAAGTGGGTGTCCTAATACTTTGGAAATCTTTTATGGTTTGCCAAGGAACACAATTTTAAACTTAACTAATACAAACATATTACTGAAGTGAACCTATGTTAAAGGTTTCTCCATACAATCCCAACTATTGCTAGCAGAAGCCCACTATCTTCAGAATGTTATTCTGAAATTAAAATATCAAATAATACTGAATACTTAACTATGCCAATGGTTTTCAACGTCTTCTACATTTTTCATGGCTGATATGCAAAAGACTTTATATATGTTTAGCTCACATGTGGGGCATGACCATATCAATAAAGTATAAATTAACAAACTATCTAATTCTTATTAAACAAATAAAATATTAAAGGCATTTGTGCCTTTGACATGTAACGTGATATCTCGTATTTTAAAAAATTCTAGGGGGTTGATTTTGTGAGGGTTAGAATTTCGAAATGTATCATAAAGCTTATGATTTGATTCATTTTTTTCATTATCCAGTCTTTCTTTATCCGGTGCTTATTTGTTTCCTTTTAATAGACAAAGTGATGATCCTGAAGGACATTCAGTGCACTTGTTTCTATGACTATGGTGCAATATTTTAAAACATTCTGATATTTCTTTAAAAAAAAAAGACCAAAACCCAAACCAAAATCAGCTCCTTGCCATATTGCAAAGAATCACATATCAGCTACCTAGTTTATTGTGCATGGGATTTGGTTGTACAAAAGAAGCCTTCAAAGAAAATCCTGCGTTAAGTAGCATGGTAGAGTAGAAAAAAGTCATGGCTGAGGTTCCAGAGGATAAAGGTTCAAATTCCACCCTCTGCCCCTCACTACCAGTGTAGTCACTTCACCTCCTTGGGCCTCAGTTTCCTCATCTGTAAAATGAAGACACTGAACTAGAGAGAGAGATGCTGGGGTCCCTTCAAGGTCTAGAACTATGATGCTGCCTGTGATCTCGGCATTTTCCCTGCTCCTTTTGCTACCTATTTATTGGGGGACTACAGGATCTGGAGTGAGAGATCCTGGGTTTGAATCTAGCCATGCCATTTTGTACAAGTCACTTCTCTCTGTACCTTGGTGGCCTCCTCTGTATTAAAATGAGGCAGATGGACTAGATGCTTTCTAAGCTTCTTTTCAGAAGTAATTCTATTGCATTATGACAGTATATTCCTACAAACAAGAAGGAACTTTGCACCAATCTACCTTGTATGGACATAGTATCCTTGCATTAGCCATTTTTTTCTATCCTGTATTATAGTTGTGTGTGTGTGTGTGTGTGTGTAACTTCATCCTTCCTTCTATTAGATAAGTAGCTCCTAGGTGGCAGGGGCTTTCATCTTTCATTGTATTCCTAACAATGAGCTGTGTATTGTAAGCATGAAGTGCTTAATAAAACGTTTGTTGAATGAGTCAACACACATTAGAGTCACACAATTTTAGATTTGGAAGTTACTTCAGAATTCATCTAGTCCAAATCCTTTCTGAAGTAAGAATATCCTATATAACAAGCCTGACAAATGATCACTTAGCTTCTAATGAAAACCTTCAGTAATGGGGAACTTGGTACCATACAAGGTTGACATTTTGTTTCTTTTTCTTTTCTTTTTTTTTTTGTGGGGCAATGAGGGTTAAGTGACTTGCCAAGGGTCACACAGCTAGTAAGTGTCAAATGTCTGAGGCTGGATTTGAACTCGGGTCTCCTGAATCCAGGGCCGGTGCTTTATCCACTGTGCCACCTAGCTGCCCCCCCCTATTTTGGCAGTGATAATAATACTGCTATCTATAATGCATCATGCTATATTTTATACTCTACCAGATACATAGCAAAAAGGATATCCAACAGAAAGGTCATTTAGGAACTGAAGAGTTCTTGTTATCACAGGCTCACATCCTCCCCAGTATTTAAGGTTTGTAACACTAGAATAAAAAAAAAGATTTGATGATAAGCAACTTATTTTTTTGTAGGAGAAACAAATTTATACAGATTTTAGACAAATTCAATTACGAAGTTAGATTTTATTACCACATATTTCACAAAAGTAAAACTGTCCCCAAAAAACAATTGACTGTTTTCCACTCCATTCTTCTTCAGTGATATTCAAAATCTCAGTCATCTTACAACGTACATAAGTCACTATAAGTTGATTACTGTACGTTCCATAGCTGTCTCAGTTTTTAATAGAGGAAAATCTAGGTTTGCACAGATAAACCCATCAGGGTGAATTAAAACATTAAAGGAATTACAGTAAGCTAGCTTCATAATTCAAAATTCCTGAAAAGAAATTATTGTATCTATAGCTACAAACCTCTTTTCTCACAAACATAAAATTTTTAGGCATTCTCTAAGGCAAAACCACAGTTAATATGATAACCTTCCTTTTATACCTTTTACAGAGATGGAAACCAAGGCCCAGAGAGGTGTAGGGATTTTCTCAAGGACATACAAAGCTAGAAGATGGGACCGACTTGATTAGCTCTCCTAGATTCCTGTGCTCTTTCTTGTGTATATCATCATCTCTTAACAGATGGCTACTTGACATAGCAGGTCTTCTATATGATTTATAGGTTTTAAAAGATGTAAAAATAACCCTTTATACACTGCTGTGCTCACACAAAAACCATTAAGGGGAATATTCTAGACACCAAAAGTTTTAGTTATAAAATCAAGATGTTGTTAACATAACTATATTTAAAAAAAGAATAAAGGGATAAGAAATCAAAGTATTAACTCACATCTTTGTCATAAATGTTTCTAGAACATGGTTGTCATCTGTTATTCCCAAGACTTCAGACATTCGAGCATACACCTATATGGAAATATTTCTATAGTCACAAGGGGGCATTATCAAGAAATATTTTAAAAACATATTAGCTAAGGGAACTTTAAAATTATAATTTATTTTCCATTTTTACAATTGTACCAGAGGAAGAGTAACATCTAGTGAAAGCTCTTTTTGGTGAAGTGGAGAATTTCATGTTCCCTCAATCTTTCAATTTCTTGGAACATTTTTACCTAGTCATAATGCTTCTACTTAGAAAGTAGTCTCCCCTGTCTGTGACCTATGCTATAGTTAGTTCGGGTTAAGAAAGACAACAAAGAAAAAACAACAATAATAAAAACCCAATCAAACATCCAAGTATTATTTTCTGGCACCAGAAGTTGTTTCCTGTTTTTAGAATCATACTTGAAATGAGGGTACACCTAAGTGGTGCAGCGGATAGAGTTCTGGCCTGGAGTCAAGAACATGCAGAGAACTCCTATGTTCAAATCTGGCCTCAGACACTTACTAGTTGTATGACCCTGGGTGAGTCACTTAACCTTGTTTGCCACAGTTTACTCATCTACAAAATAAGCTGGAGAAGGGAAATGGCAAACCATGCTAGTATCTTTGCAAGAAAACTGCAAATGGGGTCACAGTCAGACACTACTGAAACAACTCAACAATAAGAACAACAAAAAACTTGAAATGACCTATGACTATCTATAATATATTCCATACTGAATTTTCTAGGAACATGTTTCAAACCCCACAAAAACAATGATTATAGTAAGTAAGGTGGTAAACTATTTCATGGAGTTATCCTCAACCAGCCCCGCCTATGTTCTCCTAAATAGAGATATGCCTTGCTTGTTTTGCTGAATCTGAAGTTCTAAAACCCAGGGTCCCTCCTTTGAGAACACCTGAAGTCTTCAAACTCAACTTTACTTTGGAAAAGTGAGCTGAAGGGGCTTGAGGCATAGTTCACACTCCTCACAATTCAAACCATGCCTGGCTTTATAAACATACCCTATGGCTCACGTACCCCAAGTGGGAGAATTCCACAGATGGCCAATGGAATGCTCTCTGGCAAAGCTAGAGAGGTGGGCTAACACCTCCACACACTCTGACACTTTGGTGTGATTCCAGGTTATCCTATGTTAATCTAGGCCACTGCCAGACACCAGCTCTATGGGTGATTTCTCGCCTGTGATTTGATCCCCTCTGACTGTTTATTTGTTGCCTCAATTTCTCTTGGTCTGTTCTTTCATATGGCATGGTTATTTAGCCTATGTTTTCTCTACCTTCTGTTGTTCATATGGAAACATCAACTTAATGTATTTCCACGGGTCATGAGAGTAGCATAAAAGTCATGGGGCACTACAAATCACCCAGAGTTATGGAGTGATACAGGGGAGGTCAAGCTGTTCATTGCAGAAATCTCACACTAGGGGTTTTAAACAGAATTCAAACCAAAGAGTCTCCTGTTCCAGGGTTTTGAAACTAAGTTTCCTTTGTCCAGATGGTTCCTACAGCCTGGAAGAGTGAGTCAGAGAGAAAAAGAGAAAGAGAGGGAGAGAGAGAGCGAGAGAGAGCGAGAGCGAGAGAGAGAGAGAGAGAGAGAGAGAGAGAGAGAGAGACAGACAGACAGACAGACAGACAGACAGAGACAAAGGGTATGAGAGTGATATTTATTTATATTTCTTTTGCCTCTTTTAAGCTATCCTCTAAACCACTTTCCATACTCCTTTAACTGTTCTTTGGCCTACCTTTCATGCTTAAATTCTCTGAAAAAAATATCTAACTATGAAGCTCTGTTATTACAACTGTAAAAGACCTTTGAGTTGTGCACTACATTCAACAATTTTGAGAGCCACTCATTGCCAACCCTTAATTAGGGGAAAGCTTAAACAAGTCACAAATTGTGGGATGGCAAAGGGGACCAAAAAAAGCTCTCTTTTCTTCCATTTCCTCACAACAGTTCTATGAATGAGGCTGGGGGCTACTGCTTTATGAAAGGAACATAGTTTAAAAGCCAGCAAATTTTAGTAGGTTCTGCAAATATTCACTATACTCTCAGCCCTGGACAGCCACCTCAGAAATAGTTCTGCATAGTCCTATAAAGGTGAGAATCTGGGTCAAAGAGATCCATGCAAGTTCATCTTAGCTACAACTTAAAGCAAATAGCTGGTTGATGATGGGTCATTAGCATACTTCTCAAATATGGACTCTGACACTAGAAAACCCAATTTCTGATAAAGCAGCTTCTGACAAGAATGTAGCCTTTGAGGGTCTGTAACACCATACATTACTACTTTTTCTTACTTAAGTTTCTTGTCCTGAACAACTTCAACACTAAGATTTTAGCAACTTACAAATCAAGAAAGAAAATGTGGATCTTTTGGAAAATACCTCATATTCATTTAAAAATAATCTTTACTATGGCCTTGACAACTATCAACAAACAGGAGCCTTAAAATAATAATAAATGATCATTAAATTATAAACTCCCATCATTTAGTTTATAGATAAAACACATGGATAGGCTTTAAGGAAGCAATATTAAATCCATCCTACTTATTTGTCTACCCCCCAATTTTCTGTATCTTATCCAAATTTTTACCATTATTATTTATCAGTATGCATACTGTCCTTTTGATTCCATTTTCTTATCTAAGCAGAGAATTTTTACAATTACCACTTTATAAAATAATTTAAGATCTGACAGGGAAAAGCCCTTCTTTTCCTTTTATCATGATTTCATTCAATATTCTTGACCATTTATCTTTCTATATAAACTTTTAGTTTACCTAAATTTGTTTTATTTTACCTAAAATTATTTTACCTAATCTTTGAAGTATCCCATTGGTACTGCAATAAATTTGTAAATTAGTTTAGGCAGAATTGTCATCTTTACTATACTTACTGGCTCAACCTAGCTATACATACAGGATCTCTCCAATTACTTATCATTTTTTTTCTTGTTAGAAATATGTAGAAATGCTGATGATTTTTGTGGGTTTATTTTATAACCCTACTATTTTACCAAATTATTATCTTGGTAATTTATTGTTGTTGAATTTCTTGGGTTTTCTAATTATCATTTGCAAATTGATATATTTTAACTTTCTTCTTTGCAAATGACTATTTCCTTAATTTCTTTTGTCTCACTGTTTAGCTAGCATTTCTAAAACTATTTTGAGGAGTAATAGTAAGGGTAGAATCCCTACTTTCTATTTTCTTAAATGGCTTTGAAAGCCAGTGTTTTTACATTATATGTAATGCTAGTTTTTGGTTTCAAATAAATAATCAAGAAAACAATCATTAGAGCCCTGTATTCTTTTTTTTTCCATTTTTTGCAGGGCAATGAGGGTTAAGTGACTTGCCCAGGCTCACACAGCTAGTAAGTGCCAAGTGTCTGAGGCTAGATTTGAACTCAGGTTCCCCTGAATCCAAGGCCAGTGCTTTATCCACTGTACCACCTAGCTGCCCTCAAGCCCTACACTTTCTCTCTCTCTCTCTCTCAGCAATGAGGGTTAAGTGACTTGCCCAGGGTCACACTGTCAAGTGTCTGAATCCAGATTTGAACTCAGGTCTTCCTGAATCCAGGGCCAGTGCTTTATCCACTGCACCACCTAGCTGCCCCTGAGCTCTATAATTTTTTTTTTTTTTTGCAGGGCAATGAAGGTTAAGTGACTTGCCCAGGGTCACACAGTTAGTAAGTGTTAAGTGTCTGAGGCCAGGGCCCTATACTTTTTAACGTTCTTAGTATGAAGTAATATTCTATCGGTGTTCATCAACAAAATAATGTTGATTTTATGAATTTTATTTTTAAGTAAGCTTATTATGTTAATTTAATGGTAAACTATCAATCAATTTCAGGTATAAAGCTTATTTGATCATAAGCATTTTTTAAATTATTGTTGTATATGAAATGCCAGAATTGTATATTTTTACATGGAGATTCATGAACAATGTTCACCTCTGCTTCTCTTTCTTTACCTTATTATTACCAGGCCATATTTGTTCTGTAAAAAGAGTTAGGTAGAATGCTGTCTTTCTCCATGCTTGCAAACAATTTTATGTTACAACGGATTATTAAATCTTCAAATGCTTGTTAAAAATTCAATATTAGTTCATTTAAACCAATTAAATAATTATTTTTCAAAGAACTGTCATAGATGCTGCAATGGATTCAGAGATAAGTCATGGTTCCTGCCTTCAAAGAACTTATAATCTAGTAAAAATGATCTTGTTACCTTTTATTTTAATGTTCAGATAATAGAATTTTATTTTAATCAAGCTAATTATAGTCAACAATGTGTCTTTTAAAAATATGCTATTTCATTTTTGATGACATTTTATTGAGAAAAAAACCTTTTCTTATCTCTTTGGTGGTAATGGGGAAGAAAGAATAAGCAACAAAATGCTTTGTACTACTATTGTGCTCCACTGTCAAAACAGTTTCTTACTGCATCAGATTTTTACTCAAGAAAATAATGGAAAAACAGTCAACACTGCCACACAGCAGAGCTTTAATCCACAGTTATCTTTGTAACCTATACTCTTCCTTTTATCATCCATTAGCTTGGATTCTCATCATCCCATCTAGAACCGTGTCAACGCTTTTGTCCCTGGGGATTCCTCTCAACTACTAGGATCTGACAGTCAAGCTTCAGTACTAAATAGGATCATTACCTCTTAAATCCACTTATCTGATCCACTGAATAGTAAATTGAAAAGCTCATTAACAGCAACAATCTGATTTGTTTTCACGTGTGACAGGTCATTTAAAATCAATGTATGACTAGAGTGGTTCTTACAGACTCACACACTTTTCAATGCATCCTATAATTCATGAAGCATACAGATAATAGGAAAAATGTCCCACAAACATGAGAAATTTAATGATGTCTCAGATAAAGCCATCATAGAATTTGGAGTTGTAGAATAATTTGTTTAGGAAATAAATATCGAATAGACGAATATAATCAGTTCCTTCAAGGAGTTCTAAGATTTTCTATTATGGAGAATGTGTCAAAAAGACACTTTTTAAAAGTTCACATACTATTACAAGGCTACTTCAATTTCAGTTCAACAACTGAACAAGCATTTATTAAGTGCCTTTGATATACAAGGCATTTGGTGCTCTGTTTGGGATACAAAAGCAACAAGAACAATAAAAACAGTGCCTTTAACAAGCTTACATTATACTGGGAGATAGAATATTTAAATAAATAAATAGAAGATAACTTGAATGAGGTGGCAAGAGCACTAGCAACTTGGAGGAATCAAGAACGCTTTCTTTTAGGAGTTGGCACCTAAGATGAACTTTGAAAGGAGCTAAGGATTCTAAGAGATGATAGTGAGGAGGTAATAGATTCTAGAAATACAGGGCAGCCCATGTAAAGACCTAGAGGTGGGAGATGAAATGCTGAAGCCAAGTATTAATCCAGGTATAAAGTATGTGAGTTTGGCAGAAGCACAGAATATAGGGAAAGAATGGGAAATAAATCTGGAAAGGTAGATTGGAGTCAGTTGTAAAAGACTTCACATTCAGAGGAGTTTGTATTTTATCTTAGAGAACATCAGAGAGCCACTAACAATTCTTGAGCAGGAGAGCAATAGGATAAAACTTATACATAGGAAAGGGAAGGAAACGAGCATATGTGTCAGGACCTGTGCTAAGTGCCTTACCACACCAACCCTATGAAGCAGGTGCTATTATAATCCCCATTTTACACCTGAGGAAAGAGAAGAAGACAGAGATTGAGTGAGTTGCCCCTGAAACAGCTAGTAAATGTTTGAAGCTGGATTTGAATCCAGGTCTTCCTGACTCCACGCCCAGTGCCCTATCCATTGCACTGCATAGCTCTAAGATAATATTATTTTGGCAGGCATATGGGAGACAGGTTGCTGAAGGAAAGAGAGTTTGAAGTAGGGAGACAAGTTAGGAGCATACTGCCTTAGTACTAAGTGAGATGGTGTATGTGAGAGAAAGGGAGAAGTTAGAGAAATAGATTGAATAAAACTTGTAATTGATAAGATAGAGTGAAGGAGAATGAAGAGTCAAGAATGATTCAGATCATAGGGCTGACTAAGTGTGTTTAATATTTTTCAGGGCTCTTTTCCTTTTTTCTGTATTTGAGGCTAGCAGAAAGAGCCTGTGTCACAATACTTGTTCTACTGAAGATAACAATGGAGTTCATCACTGAAAAGGTATCAAAGGAAAAAGGAATTAAATTATTTATATCTTAAATTGTAAAAGTCAACTTTACTTTTTATGTACTTTATGCTCCACAGAAATTGGACTACCCTCCAGTCTCCAAACACATTCTGTGTGTGGTAAAAATTATTTGTGGTATAGGCAGCTTTTGAAGGACCTCCCCTTTTGGGGAGAAAAAATTGAATGCTCCCTGAAGGGAGGTTAGAGAGCACTCCTGGAACGCTAGTTCGCTCCGGTGTGGCGACTGCTGTCCGGGTGGTGCGTGCTAGTTCTCAGTCTGGCGGGCTGTTCAGGTGTTTGGTGAGTTAATGATGGAAAACCCTAAATTCCTTTGAACTAGCTAAATTAGAAATGGTCTGGGTTTTGAATAGGTTAAGTTCAGAGTTAAGAGTACTTATCTGTATTTCTATTTTCCTATTTCCTTATCTTTGATTTTTTATGTTTCACCTTTGTTGTTTAATTAATTCCTAGAGTAATTAAAATCTGATCCTTTTGTGAACTAAAGCTTAGAGGTTCCTTTCTTTTTTTTTCTTTCTTTTTTTGTGAGGCAATTGGGGTTAAGTGACTTTCCCAGTGGTCACACAGCTAGTAAGTGTTAAGTGTCTGAGGTTGGGGTTTGAACTCAGTGTACTCCTGAATCCCAGGGCCAGTGTTTTAGATCCACTGCGCCATCGAGCTGCTCCAGAGGCTCCTTTCTTACTGGCCTGGGAGAAATATCTAAAGGGGCAGTTCAGAGAGGAGGGGAGAACCTAAAAGGTCCCTCATATTTCTGGGACCCCCAATATTAAGGTGAGTCACCCAAATAACGCTCCGTATACTGAATTTTTGGCCCTCACATGTGTTTCTCTGCCTTTGCTCTCACTGTTCCTTGTGCCTGGGAATTTCCTTTTCTGCATCTGAATCATTAGTACTCATAAAACAACTGTGGCCAATATTAAATACCTGGGAGTCTATCTGCCAAGACAAACTCAGGAACTATATGAGCACAACTACAAAACACTTTTCACACACATAAAGTCAAATCTAAAAACAATTGGAAAAATATTAATTGCTCATGGGTAGGCTGAGCCATATAATAAAAATGACAAATCCTACCTAAGTTAACTAATTTATTTAGTGTTATAACAATAAAACTATCAAAATATTTTATAGATCTAGAAAAAATAATAACAAAATTCATCTAGAAAAACAAAAGCTCAAGGATATCATGGGAATCAGTGAAAAACAAAATGAAAGAAGGTAGTCTAGAAGATAAAGCAGTAATTATCACAACAATCTGGTACTGGCTAAGAAATAGAGGGGTGCATCAGTGGAATAGAATAGGCACAAATTAATTACAGTAAATGACTATAGTAATCTGGTATATGGTAAACCCAAAGATCTAAGGTTTTGGAACAAAAACTCATTATTTGACAAAAAACTGCTGGGAAAAATGGAAAACAGTATGGCAGAAACTAGGTATAGACCAACATCTCACACCATATACTAAAATAAAGTCAAAATGGGTACATGATTTACACATAAAGGATGATACCATAAGCAAATTTAGAGAATATACAATCATTAACCTGTCAGATTTATAGGTAGAGTAGAATTTAGGACCAAAGAAGATAGAGAATAAAACAAAATGTAAAGCAGATAATTTTGATTATATAAAATTAAAAATTTTTTGTAAGAACAAAACTAATGTAAACAAGATTTAGGGAAGCAAATAACTGGGAAAGAATGTTTGAAACAAAAATCTCTGATAAAAGTCTCATTTCTCAATCATATAGAGAACTGAATCAAATTTATAAACACACAAGTCATTCCCCAATTGATAAATGGTCAAAGGATATTAACAGGCAGTTTTCAAAGAAATAGTTATCTATAATCATATGAAAAAAATGGTCTAGATCACTACTGATCAGAGAAATGCAAATTAAAACAACTCTGAGGTATCAACTCACACCTATCAGAGTGGCAAATATAACAAAACCAGAAAATATTGGATGTTGGAGGGACGTGGGAAAGTTGGGATGTTAATCCACTGTTGGTGGAGTTGTGAAAAGATCCAATCATTCTGGAGAGCAATTTGGAACTATGTCCAAAGGGCTGTCAAACTGTGCATACCTTTTGATCCAGCCATACCACTGCTAGGTTATATCCTAAAGACATCCAAAAAAGAGAAAAAGACATATTTGTATAAAAATGTTTATAGTAGCTCTTTTTGTGGTGGCTAAGAATTGGAAATCAAAGGGATGTCCATCAATTGGGGAATGGCTAAACAAGCTGTGTTGTATAGATGGTGACGGAATATTATTGTGCTATAAGAAATGACAAGTCAGGATGATTTCAGAAAGGCCTGGAAAGACTTGTACTGATGTATAGTGGAATAGAACCAAGAGAACGTTGTGTACAGAAACAGCAATATTGTTTGATGAAGAACTGAGAATGACTTAACTACTCTAAACAATACAATGATCCAAGACAATCCCAAACGACTATTAATGAAACATACCTGAAGCATGCTTCTTTTTATTTCTTTCATTTTTTCTTTTATTCAAGTTTTCTTATACAAAGTGACTAATATGGTCATGTTTTACATAATCATACATATATAACCCATATCTGATCACTTACTGCCTTAAGAAGGGAGGGATAAAAATTGGAACTCAAGACTATAAATAAAAATGTTTATTACTTTAAAAAAAGAATCAAAGCAATAACAAATTAGAAGAATAACTATTTGAAGAATAAAACCCAAGTCAAATGGAATGCTGACCTTCCTCCTTTTCTCTTTCCATACACTGAACTTGCACTTCTCATGTACTATTTACTATATAATTTATTTTTATATATCATACCCCACCATTAGATGCTTAAAGCAAAGACTGTTTTACCTAAATGTTTTGGTTTCTTAACCCAATGTTCATGCACAAAAGGTTTCCAATAATGCTTATTTAATTGAGCACAATAACTGCAAGAAGGGATCTTATGAATACTATTTCATAATGTAAGTTTCCTGGGGGCAAATACTACTTTATTTTCCTCTTTGTGTTCCTGGTACCTTGGTGGTGCTTAATAAATGCTTGTTAGTTGAATTGATTAAATATACATTAACACCACCCTGGTCTTTCTCTTGAGTCCCAGTACATTTCCCAATGCCCTCCTGGACATTTCTACTTACATGTTCTGAAAACATCTTAAACTACACACATTTAAAACACACATCATTTGTTCTTCCAAAACCTGTCATTATTTTCAATTAGTCATTCAGATGCTGGAAACCTTGCTGTAATCCTTGAGTTCTTACTTTTCCTCAACCGTAATATTCAGGTAAGTTACCAAACCCTATCTTTCTGTTTTGGAAATATTTTTCTATTTATTATAGCTGGGGGGGCCTGACTCAGATTGGTCCAGTGCTTTCGATCTAGGGCTGGAACAAAATGAGATACTAATAGGCCAGCCTAGGAATTTTAAAAGGAAGTTTAGTTGGCCACAGTATGGAAAGGATTCCATACTATTGGAAAGTCTGCAACTCTGTTTTTAGGTCCTGCATCTAGTTGGTAGGCTATATTGAGTGTGGGTAATAGAGAAATATTCACTAAATCTGAAGGGGATTGACTTTTCAGTGGGATGGGCCATTTATGCCCTAGATAACCAAGAAGTTATGAGATATAGGTTTTATACTATACCATCTAAACTTTTTATCCTTATACTGCTCATCCTAGTTCAGGTTTTATTACCTCTGCTTGGACCATCTAACAGTCGCCTCCTAACTAGTTTTTTATTTTGAGTCTTTATCCACTGCACCACCCAGCTGCCCCACTAAGTTAAGTCAGCACTGTAGAAATAGAAAGATGGACATGATATGACTTAAAACAAGGGTACCAGCAGAATTCATAAAACATTAAGCACCTATTGTATACAGACCACTTGCTTAGCACTGGAGGATGATATTTTTAGATAAAAGTCTCCCCCTCTCCTCCTACTTTTGATCTATGTTTTAGTCAAAATAACGTTCTTAACCCATGTCTTATTACGGTACTTCCAAATCTTCATTGGCTTCCTGCTGCTTACCAGTAAAATAAACAAAACCAAACTTCTTAGCTCAGCATCTAAGGCATTCCCTGGCTGCTACTGACCTTTTCCATCTTACTTCCCTTCTTATACTCTATGCTTTGACGAAAATATATTCCTTGCTATTCACCAGACTTGTTTCGTCCTCTCTTGAATTTCTACATCTGAACATACCATATTCCAGACTCAAAGATTCCCTTCACACCTCGCTGATACAGAAATCTTTCCTTTTTAAGTATACGGCTCATTTACTACCTGTCTACAATGCTTTCCTTCTTCCCAGTAAGAAGAGATAGATCCTTTTCCCCTTTGACTCTTATATGTCTGTGATAGGTTTTGGTCTCTCCTATGCATTAACTAATTCCTAACTATTATTATTGGTTGCTTATATACCTGTTCTGTACTACTACAAGGCTATGAGATTTCTAAAGTTAGGGGCCTGTGTTTTGTTTCATTGTTGCAAGTCCCTGTCCTAGCATAGGGCCTTAGCATGTAGCAGGTCTTTAATAAATGCTTACTGAATTGAGCTGAGTCCTTTAGAAGTGGTATAGGTAATGCAGAAGTGCTGTGTAAATTTTGATAGAAAAGTCAAATTAATTTCTTTAGACTCATAGGCACAGTTTACAAAATACCAATTTTAGAGAGGGAAGATATGTGAAGGACGGTGGCAAGACAACAGAATATAAATATCTTCACTGTATCATTTCAATGGCTCTCTATGCACAAATAGCATGCTGGTAAGGCTGATATTTATGGCCTACTGCTATTTAATATTACTCTACTTTTCTAGCCTAATCTCATACCATATTATGGGATACTCTCCCTATATATATATATATATATAGTATATTTTTTCATACACACAATATAATATTCCAACCAAACTGTAGTATGTGCTGCCACCAGAACATAGCCTATATTTTCCGACTTTTGTGACTCTTTATGTTCTTTCTTCCTCTATCTCCCCTGTATTTCTGACATTTTGTACCTCCCTGATGTACTTATGTTGTATTATTTTGTATGTTATTTGTATAAATCATATAGGGGGAGAGAGGGAGACATTTATCTAAAAATATCCTCCAATGCTAAGCAAGTGGTGCTTAATGTTTTATGAATTCTGCTAGTACCCTTGTTTTAAGTCATATCATGTCCATCTTTCTATTTTTACAGTGCTTACTTAGCTTAGTGGGGGCAGCTAGGTGGTGCAGTGGATAGAGCACTTGAGTTCAAATCTCACTTCAGACACTAGCTTATGATCCCTGGCAAGTCACTTAACCCCAATTGCCTTAAACATCCAGGGCCATCTCCAGTTGTCCTGATACATATCTTGCCACTGGACCCAGATGGCTCTGGAGGAAAGAGTGATGTTGATGATTTTGCACAGCTCTGCCTCACTTCAATTCAATTCAATTCACTTCGAGCCATGACATCAGCCTGATGTCATGATCCTCTTTGAGAACCAAGGATAAACAACAACAACAAAAAAATTAGTACATAGTAGGTTCTTAAAAAGTTTGTTAAGTAAGTGAATGAAACCCTAAAAATAAAGTTTTCACGGATAAAATTCAACCCCCTTTATGACCCAGTTACCCTAGCCTGAAGCAATCTCTCCCTCCTAGCTTCTTATCTGTATAGCAAGGCCAGGAGCAGGGTGAAGTGGATGAATTATTCAAATTCCTATCACTGGGCTGGATTCAGTTGTCACATTTTACCTTACTATAACTTCAGATAAGGCTAATTTGGATACCTATGACCACTTTATGGGATTCATTATTTGCATTAATCAGGACCTAACACTCATTTGTCAGTTATCACAATCTCCTTTGTAAATATGCATGGTTTCCCCTAATGGATTGCAACTTAAGCTCTTTGATATCAGGGTCTATGTATCTATATAACAAAGAGAGCTGTATCTTTGTATAATCCACAATTGAACAGAACAGGAATTCAATAGCTAGCATTTAACAGTCTGCATTTATATAGTCCTTAATAGTTTAGAAAAATTTTCCTTACAACTTTATTAGGGAAGCAGTGCTACTATTCTCTCCATGTTACAGATGAGGAAAATAAGGCTCAAAGAAAATGAAAGACTTGTCCAAGACCATGTGGCCTGAGTCTGCCAACTTGAAGTCCACTCCTCTTACGGCTATACTAGTCATGGTGGTGGTTTAACATCCTCACGATACAGTGCCAACACTAGTATAAAGCAAAGGATAATAATTTTAAAGATTTTTAGTATATGTTATATAGAATCTAGCTTCTTGAACTTCCGGGGCGGAGCCAAGATAGTGGAGGAAAGGCAGTGAGCTCCTGAACTCATGACAGGATCGCTCCAAAAGACATCCAAATAAGGTCATAGGAAAATGCCCGGAGTAGCAAAACTCACAGAAGAATGTGCTGAAATCATCTTCTAACCAAGAACAGCTTGGAAGGTCAGAAGGAGGGAGCTGCTGTGCTGATACAGGAGTCGGGCCCAACCCCACAGTCACCCTGACACAGATCCAGTCTCAGGAAGGCTTCACCAGAGAAGGAGACCCCCAGAGCCTCTGAATCAACTGAAGCACCAGTCTCATCTGGAACTAAACTCACAGTCTGGTGAGTGGGCTGAGCCCTGGGCAGGGGAGAGACTACAGGGGTCTATGCTGGTGCTAAGGCAGAACTTAGATTTTCACCCCCTACTGAGAACCAGGTGGTAGGCTCGAGTAGAAGGGCCCAGGTGGGGGAGGGGCACAGGCTCATTGGAGCTAACAACCACAACACACAAAGCTGGTTGATTGGCAAGTTGGTCTGGGGTCATCTATGGACCCAGAAATAGGCCAGGCAAGTGAAGAACCTGATCCTCCTTAAATCATACCACCAGGGACTTCTTAAGCGTGGGATACTGCAGCCTGGAAACAGTGCCCCACTTTAAGGAGCTAAAAGTCTAGTAAAAGAAAGGCAAGATGAGCTGTCAGAGAAAGGTGAGGACCATGGAAAGTTTCTTCAGTAACAAGGAAGACCAAGGGGCACCCTCAGAGGAAGATGTCAACATCAGGGCCCCTATATCTAAAGCTTCCAAGAAAAATACAAATTGGTCTAAGGCCATAGTGGTGCTCAAAAAGGACTTTGAAGATAAAATTAGAGAGGTAGAGGAAAAAATGGAAAGAGAAATGAGGGTGATGCAGGAAAGACATGAGAAAAAAGTCAACAGCTTGAAAAGTCAAATGGAAAAGGAGGTACAAAAGCTCTCTGATGAAAATAATTGCCTAAGAATTAGGATTGAACAAATGGAAGCCAGTGACTTTATGAGAAACCAAGACACAATAAAGCAAATTCAAATGAATAAAAAATAGAGGGCAATGTGAAATATCTTCTGGGAAAAACTGCCGACCTGGAAAATAGGTCCAGGAGAGATAATTTGAAAATTATTGGTTTACCTGAAAACCATGATCAAGGAAAGGGCTTAGACACCATCTTCCAAGATATTCTCAGGGAAAACTGCCCTGAAATTCTAGAAGAAGAAGTTAAAATAGAAATTGAAAGAATCTACCGATCACCTCCAGAAAGATATCCCAAAAAGAAAACTCCTAGGAATATTATAGCCAAATTCCAGAGCTCTCAGGTCAAGGAGAAAATATTGCAAGCTGCCAAAAAGAAAGAATTCAAGTACTGTGGAGCCCCAGTCAGGATAGCACAAGATCTAGCAGCTTCTACATTAAAGGACCGGAGGGCATAGAATATGATATTCCAAAGGGCAAAGGAAATGGGATTACAACCAAGAATCACCTACGCAGCAAAACTCAGCATTATCTTTCAGCGGAAAAAAATGGGACTTTAATGAAAAAGAAGACTTTCAGATATTTGTGATGAAAAGACCTGAACTGAATGGCAAATTTGACTTTCAAATACAAGACCCTAGAGAACCATAAAAAAAAACTGGAGCTGGGGGACATACCTGGGGTCATACAGTGGGCGACTATCGTGTGTCTGAGGTCAGGTATTGGCTAGGATCCCCCTGGGTCCAGGGGTGATGATTTGTCCACTGTGTCACTTAGCTAGACAATAACATCTTTAGGATTAAATTGAGGGGTGAAGGGAATTCACTGGGGGAGGGTGAAGGGCAGAGGTGAAATCCTACATGAAAGTAACAGGAAAAGGCTTATAGAGTGGGGGAAGAGATGGGAGAGGAGCAGGGCAGTAAATGAATTTTACACTCATCAGAAAAGGCTCAAAGATCTTAAACTCATCAGAGCTGCCTCAAGGAGGGACTAATACACACACCCAACTGGGTGGAGTAATCTATTTAATCTGGGCAGTAAATGAGCTTAACACTCATTAAAATTGGCTCAAAGACCTCAATCTCATTAGAATTGGCTCAAGGAGGGACTAATGTACACACTCAATTGGGTGGAGTAATCTCTATAACCCTGCAGGAAAATAGGAGGGGAAGGGGATAAAGAGAGAGGGGCAAAAGAAGGAAGGGCAGAGTGGGGGAGGGGGCAGACAGAAGCAAATCCCTTTTGAAGAGTGATAGGATGAAAGAAGATGGATAATAGAATAAATATCATGGGGAAGGGAATAGGATGGAAGGGAAACAGTTAACAATAGTAATCATGAAAAAGAGAAAAGGGGGAAAAACTGTACAAAAAATATTTATAGCAATTCTTGGTGGAGGCTAAGAATTGAGAATCAAGGGAATGTCCATCAATGGAGGAATCATGGAAAAAGCTGTGTTATATGATTGTAGTGGAATGGACTTGTGCTACAGGAAATGACAAACAGGATGATCCCCTAAAAACCTTGAAAGACTAATGAACATCGATGTATGGTGAAGTGAGCAGAGCTGAGAGGACATTGTGCGTAGTGACAGCAGTATTGTTCAATGAGTAATTGTGAATGACTTAGCTACTCTCAGCAGTACAATGATCCAGGACAATCCCAAGGAACTAATGAGGAAGCATACTATGCACTGCTAGGAAAGAACTAATAAAAAGAACACTTGTGGATTATACATATATAACCTGATTGTGATCTTGTGGAGGGGGGAGGAAGGGAGGGAGGGAAGGAGAGAAATTTGGAACTCTAAATCTTATGAAAATGAATGCTGAAAACTACCCTTACATGTAAATGGAAAATAAAATAAACGTTTGTTGAAAGGGAAAAAAAATAGAATCTAGTTTCTTAAAATGTGGGTTGTAACCCCATATAGGGTCATGTAACAATGTGGGGGTTGGGGAAAATTTAGCAATAGCAAAAGGTTATGTATACCTATTTTATATACCTCTGTACCTGGGGCCATGTAAAAATTTCTTGGATGACAAGAGTAGAAAAAGTTTAAGAAGTCCTGTTATAGAAGAAAAATTCCTTTAAAAATTATGCTAGAGTTTTTAACTTTCACTCTAGCCTCCTGCCTCAGCATGCTGTGGAGGTAGTTTGAGGTTGGGCCTGGAGCTCTGGTTGGGTCTACCAAGCTGGCAAGGCTTAGTTTATATGTAGGCCTCGTGATGGATAAGTATAATCACATGAAACAACTGCATGGAAAATCACATAAAGGGACCAAAAATTTTAAAAGAAACAAATTATTTTAGCTTTAACACATTTTGCTTTGATGCCACTAAATGTGTCCATTATCATCAGTTTCCCAAATTCCATCAGAGGTAATAGCTATACAACAAATATAAGCTGAATTGGATGCAAACGAATTTTCCATTTCAACTATAATATCCTCAACATGAAATAATGAATGTGAAAGCACTTAAAGAAGTACAGGTTGAGGTACAAAGGTCAGTTATCAAGCCAACTTTGAAGATGAATGGTAAACCTCATTAGTGCATGTCACTGGTGAAAAAGAGTTGTTTCTTCCAAGGTATCTGCCTCAGAATAGTTCTGATTTGTTGTCAGTTCATGAATCTTGGATATGATCCTTTCATCCTCGTGTACTTTGTGGCCATGGTGCTTATAAATGTACAGAAAAGAGCAGCTGGCTATATAAGCAGCCCTTCAGTGACCCATCAGATACTATAGCTAATCAGGTAATCAAATTAGGTAATGCTGTATGTGCATTCAAAGGTAGCTTGAATTATCTTTTATATGCTGCATAAGAGAGAAAACAGATGAGGAAACTAGACAAGGGTATAAATACAGACAAGACAGAACATTTGATGCTGCAGGTTTAATTTAACAGAAAAAGCAAAGCATGTGCTGTAATAATCACATTTTTATTGTTCTATTTCTCCAATCCTAATCCTCAGTCCTGGGTTTTTGTAGCTTTGTTCGTGATACTCTGGTTATAACTTTGAAGAAGCTAATTATGTCAATTCTTAAATTTGAAGTAGATTATAGAACTGGGAAAGCCAGAATATTAGTTCCTAAAGGTTGTATGGATATATAATGACAGTCACAGAAATTCAATAACAACACTGTATGAAATGCACTCAAAAGCGCCACATGAAACAAATTAAAAAGAACAATGAATCTCTCATACTGTGCAAATAAGAAAATAAAAGAAAACACTGCTTCTATAGGTTTTCATGAGAGCTGTTCTAATGAATTAAGGATTCTGATAATGAATCTTCAGAAAATTACAGTAAAGTTAATACCCTCAGGCACACTATAAATGTTTAAGATCTTATAACTCCACAAAAGCTCCTTAGTATACTGTGAACAGGCTTCATGCAGAAAATGAGTACTGTTGGAGAAATCAACATTCAAATATTTTGCTATCAGATATATACAAATATTATCCCCAGGGCAATTTGTTCTTAAAAACATTTACATTTGTAACTGCAAATTTGTGATACTAAATAAAAAAATAGAGTTGATATGCATTTCAAAGTATTATTTTAACCAATTGCTATGAATCATAGCTTGTTTTAAATTGGTTTTGATTTGGTCAGTAAAATGTGTAACAACAAAGTACCTCCATATAAATATACCAGAAAACATTCGAGATTTCCTAGGAAGAGAGGTTAGGGAAAAGAGCACAAGTTCCCTTATTAAGGATGGGAATCTTATTTCCCAATCAATTTTGTCTTGGGGTTCAAGAGTTTTTGGGGTCAATGGAGCACCTCAAGTGAAAGAGAGCCCCAAAGAGGCAGAAGAATAAGAAGGGTATGAAGGGAAGGTAATAGAGCATTTAATGACTTGAACCTAAACCATTTGGAATTAAAGATCCTGGGGCCTATTAACCTTAGGAAGAGAATAAAACATGATTATCACCATTAACTTATTGTCATATAAATAGGATGAAAGGCATAATAAACATAGTGATGCACATTAAATACATTTCAAACTTAATGACATTGAATAAATTCATGAATTGCTTGGATGAATAATTTTTCCAAATTCTAATTTAAAATACTAGGAAAATCACAAACAAATAAGATACTAGGGAAAATTCAGTATTAAAATTATGTAAGAGAATAGTTAAGCAGAATTTTAAAAATTTCCTTTTGGGTCAAGTAGTTTAAAATGTTAGAAGGTTACAAAACAGTAAGGCAGAACACTTGATACAGAGGATGTGGGTTTGGGATAAATATTAAAGTTGGATATACTTAGATTTCTGAATCTCCTACATGAATCCACTATTCTGAATCCACAGTCATTTTGCTACAGGGCCTTCTTTCCAGTATAAGAAAATATTATTATCCAGAATCCAATCTGCTATAATATTCAATTGTATTCATAAGGAAACTTTGGCCCCACTTTTCATTTGCTCCACATCCTGTGGCTAAAGGCAAAAACCCGGCAGGCTGGAACCCAGGGTTGCCGGCTGCCCTGTGATAATCCCCTCTCCCAGTAAGGGCCTCCACTGATGCATGGCTAAGAACATGCTTCCTCTTTTTCCTGCACACAGTGGGGTGTCCATTTTTAACTCGGGATCAAATCCAGACTACTGAGTAAGGTGGAAGTTAGAGGGTTCCAGAGGCTGCCAGAGATGTATCCCTACCACTTTGTCTGGAAACTTTTGCTTAAAAGGGAAGTTAGGAAAACAGTGATAATTGTCAAGAATAGCAAAGTTTAAGCAATTTTTCACTCCAACCAGGGACCTAATTACCACCTGTTCAACAGAAACTGGAATCCTGCCCCGATCCCCTGTAGGGAGCCACTAACTAAGGATCTCCACCAATATGAACTTAATGTCTCCCGACAGGCCTTCACCGGCCAAGAGGGACAAGGGTCCACTGCACAAGTCACTGGTCATAGGATATACAGCCCATCTAGTGTCTCCTGTGGTGCAACCAGATGAAATCCAACCAGAGAAGATGGCACGTGTATATCTACATACATTCAGGCACAGCTTTGCTGCTGCAGGCTGCCAATTCCCTCCATGCCTGCGTCCAAACTTCTGTTATTGGTTTGCCATGGATGGAGTAGAGGTGGCACTCTGTATAAACAAAGCATCTTCCCAGGACCTCTGCTTCCTTGTCTGTACAATGGGAATAGTAACCCTGACCTATGCCCTAAAATAAGGAGGAACAAGACTTAATTCATTCTGGCAAAACGCTTTGGGGCCTTGGCTTGGAGGGGCATTGCAGCAACATCAATATCATTTACAACTACCTGCATCAGGAAACTAAACTATATGAAATAAACTAACTGGATTTAGTAATGTTCAAAGCAGGATGAAATACAGGGGAAAGATGGGGTACAGTGGTAGAAGTTAGGAATCAAGGTTTTCTATTTCTTCTACTTCCCCATCTACAGAAAGTTAGTGGTTATCTTTTGTACCACTGGTGAGTTCTTCAAAGACACAGAATATTAGGGATAATTATGTTCTTGATACTACTCAACAGCAGGATAATGTTCAATGTTCTCTATATCATGGTCATTATTCGGTGGAAACTAAAAAAGAAGAAAATATTCTCCCTTCAGTTGTGAGCAGTTTAATTTATCATATTAATCAAATAAGAGGCAACAATCAAGTTAGGGTACAATTAAACATGGGCTGTTTCCTAACCCTTTCATTTCAAAGTCACTTGAACTCAGAGTTTTCTTTGACCCATTCTTGGTCATCACCTTTACATTCAGTGGCTAAGTTCTGCTTGATCCAACCATCCAAAGTAGCTCTTACACACATCCCTTCTCCACTCACGTGACCCACAACCACAGTTCAGCCCTTGTTACCTCATGCTTAGACTACTGTAATGACCTTCCACCTGATCTCCTTGACTCCCTAATCTCTTCTCTTTAATCCATGCCTCACAGATGCATCCAAACTAATATTCCCAATGCACAGGACTATCACTTCCCTACTTGAGAAACTGGCACTTAAAAGCTGCCACAATTGAGTTCCAGTTTACCTTTCCAACTTTATTTCATTCTACCCTCCCTCATGCATGGTATATATTGGCCAAAGTGGAATACTCATTATTTCCTGATCGAGTCCTGCTGTTTCCTGCCTTTATGCATTTACGTAGGCCATCCTCCATCCTTAGAAGATATTTTTTATTCATCTCTGAAGATTAGCCACACTGTTTTCCTTCAAAACCCAGCTCAGATGCCACCTTTTTTCAAGTGTTTACTTTTCCTAGTTTCAAGTGATCTCTCCTTTCCTGGATGAAACGACACAATTGTGATATAGCCAGGTATGGGGGCATGTGTCTGCAGTCCCTGAGGGTATGGAAACCAGGAATTACAGACAAGAGATCAGGTAGTATACAGAAGAGCACCAGAGCATCATGTTAAATCAATTTGCATATGTGGGAAAGGAGAAGTAGGCAGGTATATGGTATAAGGTAGGCATGCAGAGTCCAAAGTGTAAAATGTATAAGATAAGCAAAAATAAGATCAAGAAGATCAATACAAAATAATTGCAGAGGTCACTGTTCCTAGGAAGATGTTGTCTGTTTAAAGGCAGCATAATGCATTAGAAAGACTATTGCATCTACAATCAGTGGACTTAGATTCAAATCCTGACTCTTGGACATCATGATCCCATCAAGTCCCTTCCAGCCCTAAATCTAAGTCCAGGTTTTATGCTCCCTGTAGTGCAGGGAGTCAAAGGTTCACAGTGATTATTCCTGGGGAGAGTCAGATCTCCAAAGGTATTATTAGCCTATGGGGGTTACATTAGATAATTCCAAAGATCCATTCCAACTCAGATTCTTTAAAATTCTTTCCTATTTGTAAAAATATATTTGGTGTGCTCTGACATTGTTCTGGCATGGAAGTCTTCCTATACAGTCAGTTAAGGTCCTAACTGTATACAGACTCTGGACTCTTCAGAGAGGTGTAAGGCACTAGGGAAGGGATTCAGGAGGGAGGACAATGGTACATTAAGTGATCAGTCTGACACTGTAGGGCCTTCCAGGCCTTTTTTTTTTTTCCTTGGTGAGGCAATTGGGGTTAAGTGACTTGCCCAGGGTCACACAGCTAGTAAGTTTCAAGTGTCTGATGCCAAATTTGAACTCAGGTCCTCCTGAATCCAGGGCAGTGCTTTATCCACTGAACCACCTAGCTGCTCCCTAAATTTTTAAAGCCTTTATAATCATGTCCCAATCTGTCTTTCTAGCCTCACTGGATATTATTTTCCCTTCCTTATTTGATGATCTAGGCAAACTAGGTTTCTCTTTGTTCCTCGTATGTACAATCTCCTTTCTCTGTGCCTTTGTCCTTCCTTCTCAAATGACCTCGCATTTATGTATTTGTTTGTATTTTTATGTTATTTTGCATATGATTTTTAAAATTATGTTTCAAGACTGCAGCTCCCTATTTTGTCCAGGCTAGAAGTTCAGTGGCCACTCCAGTGAGGACTGGTTTACTCCTTAGGCAACCTGGTGGTGCCTCATGCCCAGGAACTCACCATATTGATGCTAGACTTAGTACAGAAAACCTGTAAGCATTAGCCATACTGTAGCTCAGGACTCCCAAATTCAAACTATTATTGTAGGCATCCCTGGTAGTAGGAATTACAGGTGTGCATCACTGTCCAGTCTGTATATATTTATATATGTTGTTGTCTCTCCCATTTGAATGTAAGATATTTGAGACAGGAATCTGGGCTGCCTAGCATAATGCTAATGATAAATACTTGTTTATTGACTAATTAATTGATGATGCTTCAAGGTATGAAATTCCCTTGTCAAAGTTAGTCTTTTGATAAGGTATAAACTCTCCTGATACTACTTGTCTTCCTGAAATCAAATTGATGATGATTGATTGATGTTTCCTGGTTAGTTCATAGAAATGGGCTATACTCTTGGGTACTGGCCTTTAAAAGAAGGTTAGAGGTTGGCTGATTGGAGAGTCCATCAATTATAGTCCCTTCAGGAACCAATGGACCTCAGAGATGGAAATGAAAAGAAATAATAGTGGAGTGGTAAGGAGATCCTGTTTCAAGTCAGGAGCTCAGGAATACTAGCCGACAAAAATAGACTAACAGTGACAAAACAAGGAGGGGATAGAAGTTTCTGGTTTAAGTTTCCTGGATCTAGGACAGGAATTCCTGGATCCAACAGAACCTGGAGCCAAGGAACAACAAAGGATAGAACCACAATGTATAAGAGAAAACCAGCACTTTATTATTCATTCTTGAGTTGATTGAAGTATGAAGGTTCAAAAAACTCCCATATATCAACTTTCAATCATCCCTGGGTACTAATTCTTGAACGATGATGACAGGACACCCAAGCTAATATTATATATCTAGAGGATTACATAGGTCTTGAAGATGCAGTTTACCAGGGAGGTTTTACATAGAGAGTTATTTTAATTGTTTATAGGTTTAGGTATGAGCTTTTTGCAATTTTTTTCAGGTTAAATAAAGTCTCTTCTATATTCACATTTTGTGGGCCAGAGTGTTTATTTACATGGGAGATGATGGCCTTTTGCCTTTTTATATAGACTTAGATACAAGCCAAATTCTGATATTCCCAGGAGAACACCAGGTGGGAGCAAATATGAGCCAAAAAGACAGACTTTTGTGAGAAGCTTCCAAGACTGAACCTGGCCTTTGGGAGTCCAGAGCTGTGGTTCTGGGATACAGGTTACAAAAAGGAAACTCAAGTTGAAACTTCTCTGGAAGACTTCATTTTGGGGAGGTTAAGATATTCCAAAACATGAGAAGTCACATTAATAACTCCAGGTTTTTCTTTGTAGTTAGGGAGAATCTGACCTCCAATGATACTGGTAGCTCTTAGGTGTTTGCACTAGATGGCCAGCACATCTATGGTCAGACTCCCAAATTTCCTCTTCCATGACTGCATGACTGTCTTTAACTAGTTAAAATCATTAGAAAATATCTTTTTTATGATGCTTTGTGCCTTTTAATTTGTGTCACATTCTAGTTTTATGGTGACAAGTTTAACATATTCAAAACACAATGTCCCTGAAGATGGAGACTGAAGTCTATTTTCCAGAGATGCATTAACTTTAAAAAATCACCATAGTAAGTTCTGTGCTGTTTTTGTTGTACTCCAGAAAACATGAAGTGGATCTACATGCCACCCTAAAATTAACCAGGACATTTATAAAGGTTCATTAACTTTTTCAGCTTACTTTAGCAACAACACTATGGTAGGGTGATATAATACTTATATAAGAGGATTACCTGCGCAAATGAAATCATGGATCTTTTGAAGTATTTTTTTTTAAAGCAACTGAAATGTCCAGGTAGAAAGGAATTACTTAGGTGGGAAAAATCAATCTCTACAGTTGTCCTCAATTATTTCCTTCCTAATTTCCTTAGTTTCTGTTTGCTCCAGTTATACTGTCTTTTTCTGGATTGCAGAACTCTATCTGGCCAATAGGAGAACAATGATGTCTCTACGTATCAGACTGTTAGTGCTCGTTTATTCCTACCTCCTTGTTTTATAGATGAGGTAAGAAGCAGTAGAGCTGAGATTCAAACTCAGATCCTTTGATTCCTAATCCAGTAGTTTTTCTACTTCACCATTAAGGGATAAGGATAAAGTGTGTATGTGTGTGTATTGTGTGTGTGTGTGTGGGGGGCGGTCTGAATGTTCTAGTATTGACATTGTAATTAACTGGCTATGTGAAGTTGTGTAGGTTAATTCTTGCTTGACCTTAGTTTCCTTATCTATAAAATTAGGGGGCTGGAATAGATCACCTTTAAGGTCCTATTCAGTTTTAAATCTATGATCCAATACTTCTTAAAGGAGGCTACTGATCTCTTGTTAGTAGAGCATGTGTTTTGAGTTAAGTTGTTTTTCTAGCAGAAATACTTATTTGCCTATTCACAGTTTCTTGCAAAGTATCTATGAAATGATTGGCCAAGGTTAGTGGTGTAATATACAGATGTAAAAGAGTTTTTCTATGGGTTAAGTGAAATGGTTTAATTTAAGGATCAAACCCATAGCTTTGGCCCAATTTAGGCATCAATCTCTAAATAAGCCAACTGGCTGAAACTACACTTAAGGACGAAATATAGTCTCTTATGACAATCTCTAAAGACTCAAGTGGTTTTTTTTTCATAAGGTACACTTGGTATACACAATTTTAAACTCTTGGTATTTGCAAAGTTGGGGATAAGTTTGAAATAATGTAGAACTGTAAAGTTGAGGGCTTAAAATATTAGAGAACATCATAGAATTGGCAACAGCATCTACTGGTAAAATATGAAGTTCGGTGCTGTTTTTTTTACCTAGAAGTTATAGATCAGGTAAATAGGAATGTAGAGTTACTGAAAGTAACTCTAGGCAATGGGTCAACTTATGGGATAGAAGGAGCTGCTGAATCATGAGAAGGTGGCAGGAGGTAGAAAAATGTTATTGAAGTAGGAGATATGATCTTAAGTGTGAAAAATACTGAAAAGAAAAAAATAAATACAGAGTGGGCCAAAAGTCGTGATGTTTTAATAACTTTTTGAAAATTATTTTTCTTTATTTTTTGCCGTATATAAGATTTGATTTTTCACACATAATGTAAATTCATTTCCTATATATACTGTAGGATGATGCTATGGTATAATGCTATGGTATTGTAAATTTTAAAAATAGGAGTTATTAAATATTGAGACCCCCTTCATGTCTTTTGGCCCACCCTGTACTAGGTGATAATTTCAAATCCCAAGAGAGATAACATAGATAGGTATGTAGCACAATGGATAGAGTATAGGGCCTGGAGTGAGGAAAACCTGAGTTCAAATTTAATAAATGTATGACCCTGGGAAAATTATTTAACTTTACTCATCCTCATTTTCCTCTTCTGTAAAACGGGGATGAGGATATTAGCAGCACTTATCTCCCAGGGTTGTTAGGATAAAATGAGACGTTTGTAATATATATATATATATTTTTTTTTTGGGGGGGGGGAGGCAGGCAATGAGGGTTAAGTGACTTGCCCAGGATCACACAGCTAGTAAGTGTCAAGTGTCTGAGGCCAGATTTGAACTCAGGTCCTCCTGAATCCAGGGCCGGTGCTTTATCCACTACGCCACCTAGCTGCTCCCTGTAATATGCTTTGGAAACTTTAAAGTTCTACTATATAAATGCTAGTTGTCGTCATCGTCGTCATCATCATCATCATCATCTTTATAAGGCTTACAAATCTCTTTTATATCATACTATTGGCTATCATTGGAACATTTCCCTCACCCCTAATTTCTAACTCAATTTTTTGGCAGATATTTTCTATGGGAATATATCTTCAATTTTGCAATGTGAGTCAATGGAAAAATGTGGTTCACTTTGCAGAAATTCACTTAATAGTCAACTTTGCTGGAATGCATCTGTTCTGCAAAGCCAGGGAGACTGGCACAGGGGAGTAACTTGGGCCTAGAGGGAAAGCAAAACTCAATAAGTATGCTGAATGTACTTTCGAGAATCCTTCCACAGAAATGCTACAGAGAGATAAAAATTAGGAAAACATTGAACTTAACTAATTCAACATGTTGAAAAGAGATTTTGCATCTAAGTTTTATAACCACGTACTTTTCTCACATTTGTCCCAAGGCAGCAAATGAGGCGCTATATCCACCATCGCTAATACTAGCAATTTGAACACACTCTTTGGCAAGCCAGAAATAAGATAATTGTTCAACATAGGCTGGCTTTTCTGAAATACTGGAAGCATTGCCTGTAATTATAGACATCTGTCACTGCTAGCCACTCAGTAGTAACCCTGACATCAATATACAACTATAACACTAAACTGCCTGCAGGCATAGCAATGGAGACCAGATACGAGAGGCAGGCAGGCAGGCAGGCAGGCAGGCAGGCAGGCAGGCAATCATCTGCTTCATCCAAACTATCTGTCAAAGGTTTCCAACCACAAATAGCTCTTACATTTTGTATCCTTAGGATAATATGTTGATTTATTTTAGATTCTCTAATATTTACAGTCCAGGCCATCCACTAAAATAAAGAAACAAACCTTATGGCTAATGGAAGCAGTTACTGTTCACAGTCATCACAAAAGGTCATAGCTCAACCCTCAAGTGTTAAAAATTGATGGCTCCTTTAAAAACGTCCCATTGTACATATGTTTCCCTTTGTATATGCAATTATTTTCAGCTGCAATTCAAAATGGTAAATACAATCTTTCATCAGCAAGCATGTTGCCATATTTACCCAATAGAAATGTTCATATTTTAAGTCTTTTTTGTGAAGCTGATATAAGTTTCATGTGGAGTACTTAAGAATCCAGCATGTCAGATTTGGTTTAGCTTTGCATGTAATACCTGATATGTGGGCATCTTTTACATATACAAATAATATTATAGCTCACGACCTGAAAATGATATAGAAGGATAAAAGACCTGGTTAATATACAAGGAGGCTGATGTATAATTTCACTAGGTGTGGGCTGATAAAAATTTACATGTGCAAGTACATTCAATATTTTTTAAAAGCTCAGCCACTCAGCTTCTCTCTCTCTCTTCTCTCTCTCTCTCTCTCTCTCTCTCTCTCTCTCTCTCTCTCCCCCCCTCCCTCCCTCCCTCCCTTCTAAGCAGCCTGAGAAGCAAGACAAAAATTATTAGAGGTTTAAACTAATTAGAAATTAACAACCTCACAATTATCATAATTTGTTACCAAAAACCCAGGTATTTCTTAGTATCATCACAACAGTCTATGCTGAAGAAAAACTATTAATTACTGACAGACAGTTTGCTTACAAGTGAGCTGCATTTTAAAAACCTCCTTTAAAATACAATTGCTAAATGCCTTACAGTGCTGTAATGTGAGACAGGTTCAAATCTTATTACTTCACTGAAATTAAAACCTAAGTTTTAATACTGTTCAAGTCGAACAATGATTCCACACTTTATTGCTTTTGAAATCCCTTGATGATCATAGGGAAAAATGCCCCCGAGAAAAAAAGACTCTGTTTTCGATAAACAGAAAATACAGTTTGCACTCTTAGCCTCTTTGTCATCACAAAAAAAGGATTTAATGCCAATTCTTTAAAAAAAGACTTTTTTTCACAAAATGTGCACCTTGTGTGCCATTTGTAAAATCAGTTCACTTTCTTTTATTTATTACTGTAGCGCGGCAAGGCAATAAAGCAGCTACCAATAGCTAATAAATTACATGCCTTTTAAAACAATTCTCTAGCTACAAAAACATGTAACTACAAAGGTTTTCATTTACATGGTACATCACACAAAATGTCTATATTTGTGTCCTATTAACTATTTTGGCAAAATGTGGCCCTTTATCAAACAAATGAAAGAAAAACAAAGCTTCACTCATACTCTATAATGTGTACATATGAAAACAAATAAAATATGTGTATACACATGTATATGATAAAAGACTTCAAAACAATCTTTATACTGTTCTTCATTCTATAAATGTTTCTCTAGAAGTTGGCATTTAGATTATGATTTATATAAATAATCTGTTGTTACCAAAAAAAGTATTTAAGGAAGTTCCATTCAATTAGGAACAGCTTAACAGATGCTGATAAATAAAAATATGTCTCTTTTACTGGTCTTACTTATAATCCTTTTAACATGTAGCCACTTAGAAATCATGGTTGCTAGCAGGTTTTCATGGTAAATTACAATGATGATAGCTTACATTGCTATAACACTTTATGGTCACAAAGCACTTTCACAGACTAGTGGAGTGGATTCTCACAACAAGCCTGTAGGTACGTGGTACAACACACAAGCTCATCAAACGAGAGTCAAAATCTCCCACGAGCTCAGTGACTTTCAGAAATATTGCCATTTTACAAAGAACTTCAAACACGGTTTACTTATTTTAAAAATGTGTATATCAAATATATTTTCATTAGTTGATACATTTCTTTTAAAGAATGGTATCTTCTCATAACCACAAGAAACTGCTTTTAAAAATCTGAATATGGGAAGGTGAAGCATTTTTTTCCTTTGTTGGTCTGGCTATTTACAAATGAATTTTTAAACATTTGTACTTTTATTCTAGGATTAAATTGTCAAATTAATCAGGGTGTTTTCTTAATGCCTTCACTCCTGTTCTCATAAGGATGTATTTATAAGGTCCTGTACTTGCCTTTTATTATTAATTCCCTCCATTTCCTGTAATAGCTATAATAGTTGTGGCTTTGGTACTTATCTTTCTTTTTCTTTTTTTTTTTTTGTTTAATACCTACAAAATATCAGCTTGGTTCAATTATGCATGATGAACAATACTTCTATTTCTTAGATGCAAGGAACCTTGTATTTACATCTCAACTTTATGTTGATAATCTGTTATCTAAATGAATAGCAATACCTCACTGTGTATGTCACCATCTCTGACCCTTCACTTAAATCCACCTTCTTCAGAAAACCTATCTTGATTATTAGTATTAAAGAAAAAAAAATATTTCACATTTCCCTCTGAGTTCAAAGACTCTTCAAGAATTTTATTCACCTTACAAATGTTATATTTGAAAGATTTCAAGATGATATAAAATCAAGTGATGAGGAATAGCATATTTACATTGGTAAATTTATATACTTTCCCCAAGTTGACATTTTTCCTAGCATTTTTGAAACCATTGTTTATAGAACCATTGCCTTAAAAATTCTAAAACAACCCCACCTAAATTACAAAAATGCCTACCATACCCTGAGACCTTTTTCTATTTTTTCATGAAAATTTTATTTCTTTTACTCATCTTTAATTGCTTGGATTATTCTTTTTGTTAGTTCACTTATTGATTTTCCTCACTTATATTTATTCTCAAAATGTCCCCGTGAGATATTATTACTACTTTGTAAACTGGAAAGCACTATATACATGTGTACTATTATTACTGTTATTATTATTGTTGTTTTTTTTTAATTTTTTAGATGTGGAAACTGGACTACACTGAGGTTAGGAAACTTGTCCAAGCAAGTTAGCTTCAGAACTGGTATTAGAGCCAACTCTCAAGATCCCTGGCTCAGGGCTCTCACTACTTGACCATGTTTATCTCCAGGCTCTTGAATATAGGAAACATATCTTTCATGTGTGCTACAGCAAGTCAAATCAAAACAAAAAGCCAAAATTGTGCCCCATGTCCAAAATAAAAATTATGCACAAGAGATAAAAGCAATTCTGTCTTCATCGTCTAGGAACTGAAGCAGCAATTCAATGAACTAACTGTTAACAGGTGGCCCAAGAAACTAACAGAGAAGGCTACTCACTAGCCCATAAAGAGCTCATTCAGCACCCCCTCCCCCAGTACTCACAGGCGAACACATAAGCTTTCAATAGGTCCACTCTATCCCTCCTCTCTCCCAGCGCTGTTGAAACCCAAAGAGCAGAAGAGTGTTTGGGCTGTGACAGTAGTGGGACAGCGCTGTGTTCCACCTCCGAACCCATCCAGAGAACTAAGGAGCAGGTGCAATTGGGGCAGGACGTGTGTGTAGTTGTGCGGCCCCTCACTAGCCTGAGGAAAAGATCCTAGCAACCAGCTAGGGCCAGTTCTATTCCCCCAAAGTCAGTTTGGGGAATAGACCAAGACTCATAAACCATGAATTGTCTAATGTGGGAGAAGACTGAGGCCTCTTTGAGGCCCAGCTCCCAGAGAAGATGCCACTAAAGGGGAAGGAGTCAAAAAATGAGTAAGAGGAGAGAAAAAAGAAAAAAAAAAAGGCTTAAATTAGCAAAGATCTCAAGAGGAAGAAAACCAAAGACCTAAGCATAAGCAAATGCTTAAACAACAGGGAACATATTAATAACAAAAAAGACTGTGCCCTCCAGATCAAATAAAAGAGCCCAGACATCTATGAAATAAATATCAAATGAAGGAAGGAAACAGGGATTTTTAAAGCACCTGCTATGTGCCAGGCACCATGCCTTAGCATTTGTAAAGCACTTATGCTTTACAAATATTTCATCCTCACAGCTCTGGAAGGTAGGTACAATTATTATTCCCCTTTTATGGTCAAGAAAACTGAAGTAGAGGGGAGTTAAGTGACTTGCCTAAGGTTACTCAGCTAGTAAGCATCTGAGGTTGGATTTAAATTCAAGTCTTCGTGACTCCAGGCCCAATTCTCTATCTACTGCGCCACCTAGATGCCCAAAAGAAAATGAATCCACACCCGATGAGGAAGGAAACCTTGTGGATTCCCAAGATAGTATGGAATCACAGCAGGATATTTTCAAATGGTTTAAAAGAGAAAAAAAAAACATTGTAAAAGCAGAATTTATGGCCTGAATAGTGAAAATAATTGGCAGAAAAGAAAAAAAACACCTCTTGAGTGGCAAGTTTCCCCAAAGAAACAAAAGAATTACTAATTGGGAATGCAAATACATAGAAATGAAAATCAATCTGGAAGAGAAACAAAAAATATAACATTAAAAGGAAACATGATACAACCAAAATATATTGATCTTGAGGACAGGGTTTATAGAAGCAACTTTAGAAGCAGAGGTCTTTCTGATGAACACAAGTCAAAAAACCTTAATACCACAATGCCAGAGATAATACAAGAAAACTGCCTAGAACTTGTGAACACAGAAAATAAACACCAATTGAAAGAACATACAGATTACCTCCAGAAAAAAAAATCTATGCTGCAAACTCCAAGACACAGAGTGCTGTAAGTTTAATAATTACAAAAACAAACAACAGATCCTGAAGTAATAAATAGAAAAATCTTCAAATATAAGAGGGAAATTAAAATCAACATAAGACTATTTTGCACCTGCAGAAATGCAGAAGGAATAAAATAATGTCTTCTATAGAACAAAAGAGTTGAAGATGAAACCCGTTAATCTACAAATTTGAGCCCTAACCATAATGAAAAAAAAAGAGTATGTTCTAGAAAAAAGAAGTACTTTAAACATTTCTAGAAAAAAAATTAGACCTGAAGAAATATTTGCCTTCAAAACCCCCAGATAACAAGACTAAATGAACAAATACAGCTACTGAGGACAGTAACAACAAAATAACAGAGGGAACATTAAGAGATTTCTTCTAAATGCACACAAGGAAATAGGTGAAAGCAGAAGTCAAATAGAAGTGATGGTGGAGAAGAGACATGAAACATCATGGGATTAAACATAAAAAGACCGCTTAAAAGTAAATCAATTTATTTTTTTTTTTGGGGGGGGAGACTAAATTACAGAAAGGGAGGGTTCCTAAAAAGGGAGAGGGGAGGAAGAAGGTTGAAGGAAATATGTAATATACCTATATCAAGTCAAAGTGCTAAGTATTGAGAAAAAACATAACTCTTAGTGTCTGTAACTTAAGTAAGAAGAAAGAAGGCAATGGGAGGGATTCAAAAAAGAATAAATGTAAATGAAAATAAATGCTGCTGCTTCCTTTGCTCCAAATGCCTAAGTCCTAGTTCTACACCATCTCCACTTCTTCTCTACTCTGTTGCCTAATAAAAAATACATGCTAGTGATAATATATAGTGTATTGTTCTGGACCTAGGTATCACTGTTTTTTGGTTTTTTTGGGGGCAATGAGGGTTTAAGTGACTTGTCCAGGGTCACACAGCTAGTAAGTGTCAAGTGTCTGAGTGCGGATTTGAACTCAGGCTCTCCTGAATCCAGGGCCATTGCTTTACCTACTGCGCCACCTAGCTGCCCCCGGTATCACTGTTTAATGGGTGGGAAAACAATTTTTTACTAATTCTTTCTGAATAACATTCTCATTTACACTGCCATGTTTTGATTTCTAGCCCTTGTCTTAGGTTTGGTACTTACTAAGTAAGATGATTGGGGTCATCATATGTCATCTCTTCTGACTTTTTTTTTTTTTAATATTATCACCCAGGAATACAAGAGAAGAACCAGGAGAACACATTGTCTTAGAAACCCAGGGAGCAAAGAATGTCTATCATATTGTGGTCAACAATGTCAAAAGCTCAGAGGGCAAGAAGGATTAGGACTGAGAAAAGACCATGGGTTTTAGCAGTTAGGAGATTGCTAGTAACCTTGGAGAGAATATTTCACGGGAATCACAGGTTTAGATTTAGAAGAGACCTTGAAGACCACTTGGTATGATGGCCTTTTCTTAAAGATAAGAAAACTATGGCTTAAGAAATAAAGCGACTTGCCCCAAGGGACTCTCTCCAGGGAACATCAAAAATGAGGTTAGAACCCAGTCCCTCTGATTTGAGATCCCTGCTCTTTCCAAGGCATTGAGCTACCTCTGCAAGGGAGGGGTCAGAAATAGATTGCAACGGGCTCACAATTATCAGGAGGTGAGAAAGTAGAGATAGAGTATAAATGGCTTTTTAAAAATTTTTTGAGTTTGGAAGCATAAGTACAGTATGTATCTTTGGAACTTGTAACTTGAGGAGATAGCAAGGTCAAGTGATCACTTTTCAAGGATGTGGAAGGTCTGAGAAATATTGGGGGGGGGGCAGGAAAGGAGATAAGGGATTACTGCAGTAGCATCCTAAGCTGGTCTCCCTTGCCTTGGTATTGTTACTACTATGGTCCAATCTATGCAGTGCTGCTGCCAAGTAATTTTCCTTAAGTGCAGATCTACCATGTGACCCATTTAGTCAATCAACTCCACTGGCTTCCTATGCTTCTGGGATAAAATATGAACATCTTTGCTTAAGTGTTAAAGCCCTTCTAAGCTAGCCCCAATACCTCTCCAGCCTCAGAGGCCATTGCTCATTTCTGCTACTTCCGGTGGTTCAGCCAAACTAATCTAATGTGTTCCTCACACATGACATCTCCTGTCTTTGTTTTTTTATTTTTTTAAGCGAGGCAAGTTGGGGTTAAGTGACTTGCCCAGGGGTCACACAGTTATTAAGTATTAAGTGTCTGAGGCTGGATTTGAACTCAGGTACTCCTGACTCCAGGGCGGTGCTCTAGTCCACTGCGCCACCTAGCTGCCCCGAACATGCTCCTGTCTTTGTACTGCTATCCTTCCATGCCTGGAATATACGCCTTCCTGTGTTGCTGTTCAATCAATGTCCTGACTTGTTGTGACTTCATGGACCACACCTTTCCTATGGGGTTTTCTGGTGGCAGAGACATAGGTTGGTTCGCTCAATTTCCTTCTCCAGTGGATTAAGGCAAACAGAGGTAACCGGGTGACAAGCTAGTAAGTATCTCAGCTCAGATTTTGAACTCAGGGCCTCCTAACTCCAGGTTCTCCAGTGCTCTATCCACTTGAGGCCCCCATCTAGTTGCCTCCTATACTGTTCCTCACTTTTTGCCTTATAAACATTCCTTCTATTCCTTTAAATGTAGCTCAAGCACCTTAGTCTGGATAAGGTCTTTCTTGATTCACCCAATTGCTAGTGCTCTCCGCCTCCCAAACTGCCTTGTATTTAAGTAATTTTTATTTATAGACAATTATTAACTTATATATTGCTATAAGTATATATACACATATATACATATGTACTTCTGTCTTCCATCCCATCAAAAAAGACCCTGATGCTGGGAAAGATTGAAGGCAAAAGGAAAAGAGGAAAGGGGAGGATGAAATGGATACTGTTGTGTTTTTTTCTTTTTTGAGGTTTTTTCCCTTTTGTTCTGAATCTTCTTTTACGATGTGATTAATGTAGAAATATGTGTACTGTGATTGTACATACATAACCTGTATCAGATTGTTTGCCATCTTGGGAAGGGAGAGGGGTAGGAAGGGAGTGAGGGAAAAATTTGGAACTCAAAATCTTATAAAAATGAATGTTGGAAACTATTTTATATGTAATTGGAAAAAATACTATTAAAATAAAAAAAGAAATATTTGATTGAAAGATAATTGACTAAATGACTTGTTCAAGGCACACAGCCAGTGTGTATCAGATATGGGTCTTTCTGGTACCAGGCCAGCTCTCCAGGCCACTAAGGCACACTGTTTCCTACAAGACTAAATTATACAAAATTGAAAAGGAGTGGGGAAGCCAACTTTCATCCTTCTTGGACCCTTAGGTCCCGGAAAGGCATTGATGATAACCACCCTATCCTTTTCTAATGCTTTTTTTTTTTTTGGGGCACCTTAACTTTAGGAACATTCTATTTCCCTGGTTCTTATCCATTTTTAATCCTTCTGGTAAATTTGCTCTCACCATGTAAAGTGTAAGTATTTTCCAAAATCTTGGTCAGGGCTCCATAACAAATAATACTTTAGGGGGCTCATTTATGCACAAGATTCCAACTATTCTATGCACAAAATGACTCCAAATCTACATCTTCTGCCTGCTTCCATTCACCATAGTACTTTATTAATGATCTATAGATATCTGATTTGGATGCTTACCTAAATTAAAACATACTTAGAATTAAATTTGGTATCTTTCTTATTAAAATAATTACTTATCCCTACTTCTACAATACCAGGACTGGTATTGCTAACCTTTGGTCCCCAGTTTTTAAAACCATTTGAATCATTTTTTTATTCTTAAATCCTCACTATACTTCTAAATATTTAATTCTACTCTGCTTCCACACCTGGCTCACCTTTTTCCACTAAAATTTTTCTGACACACCCCACCCAAATCTAGTCATTTCAATTATTCTGCCATTTTTACTTGGTTAGTTCTATGATCTCACTAACTTGGAGGCTCCTTCCAATGATTCAGATGGCCACCCATCCATGATCTCATCCTATGTCATCCCCATCCATAAATTCTACCTCTGGGGTCCAACTAATATGCTGTGGCACTTCCATTAGTTCTACCGATGCTACATGGAGACCAATGAAGCATAAAGATATTATCCAAAATATCAGCCCAAGTCTGGAAAAGTTCATTACCAGAAGGATGGTTGCTAGGGGTGAAGTTTTATTTATTTTTGACATAACAACTAATAAAGGTTATTTCCTGAAGTGTGGAGAGGCTGGAATGTGTCTTGGTGGAATAAATAAACTCAGAGATGAAGTGATGGACCTTTTGAAGCTAAGATGTAAAATATAACTGTCATTTAGCGGACCATTTTAGTTTCAAGGGGACACACTTAGGTCTATCCTCCATACCCTGGCCTAAGCAATCATCTTAATGAACTACTGAGCATATCACTACTCTATTAAAAAAAAAAAACACATCAACGAAAGAAAATAACCTTAAAGTGATCCCTCTTGCCTACCACTTATTTATTCAATTCATTCATTTGTTGTTTCATTATTAGTCTATCATATATCTATCTTTCTATCTATCTAGAATTTTCCCCAAGTTATATGTATATAAAAAATTTTCACATCGATGTTTAAAACTTTGTGTTCCTCCCTTCCTCTCCCACCCTCTCTTAAGAACTCAAGCAATTCAATATAAGTTATACATTTGCAGTCAGGCAAAACATTGCTTACTCCTTAAAAAATAAACTTTTAATATTCAAGTTTTCCATAGTCTGGCTCCTTATCTATCTTTCTATCTAGCTTTATTTCCTATTTCTCTTCAAGCATTCTATATCGCACAGGATTGGTAGTTCTAGAGCTGGAAGGGACATTAAAGATCATCTAGTACAGGCCCCTCATTTTAAGATAGGAAAACTGAGGCCCAGAGACATTAAGTGACTTGCCCAAGGTCACTCTTGCTGAACTACTCTCTCCCCATCATTATCATCTTCTATGCTATTGCTCCCTGCACCCAGGATAAAGACTTCCATAACCTTTGTCAATCCCAGGTTAAAGTAATCTCTTCCTCCACAAATTCCTCATAGCATTTTGACTGTCTGCTTGGAACAGATTGTCTCTCTTGTTTCTCAATTGTTCCTGTTCTTCACTCATTAGAGCACAAGCTCCCTGAGAGAAGTTTGGTGTATCTTTGTTTCATGTCTATGCTAGTTGCTTAATAAATGCTTATTGAATTGAACTCAAATAATTCAAAATTCGCTGACTTGGGTCATTATATATTGTTTTGGTCTTATTTCCTCATTTGTGAAATAAGATGATTCTAGCTCTAACATTTCATGGTTCAATGAATTACATTTATTCTCTCAACCTTTGTCTTTCTAGCCTGAAAAAATTTTTTAGTTTTAGTCAGTCATGTCTATTAAAGGATGCATAGTCAGTTCTAGGAAATTGCTGGGTAAATAGGATTGTGACTATTAATATAACAAAGTAGCTGAGCCTCTGTCTATTGTACCTTTAGCTTCTGTCTAGCACCTCCCACATCTTTGGCTATCAATGAAGGTTAAACAACCATGACATAGCCATTCAATTTAACGACAATATCCATTGGCCACTAAATATTGCTGGCCCAGACAATTCTGATAAAAATAGATAATACAAAAAAGAAATGGGATTGGGATGGAGGAACCTCTTGAAAAGACATTCGCTCATCTTCCTTTTCTGTCTTCTCAAGTTAGAATGTACAAAAGAAACCAAAAAAGATGGAATGTGGAATAGAAAAGGCCATTAAATCCTTTTTAGTTGAATTCACTAAATGCTAGGCACTGGGAGATGCAAAGACAAAAAATAGAAAAAGAACTTGCCCTCCAAGAGTTGGCATTCTGCTAGGGTACCCAACTAATAAACATTGGAGGAAGAGGTGCAGAGGGAAGCAGGAAGAGCCTCATAACAGGAGGGAACACTTGAGCTGAGTATGGAGTGGTTAATATTAGGAAAGTTCAGAAGGGTCTTGCAACATAATAAATGAAAAGTTCTCATTTCAAGATCTTTTTTTCCTAGACTCACTATGAATCAAAACCTTTGGACATCTACTATTTGATTTAATATGACAATATTCTAATCATTGGACCAGATATTCTGACATAATTGGACACCATTTGTAACTCAAACACCCTTTCTGAGTGCCTAGAAAATTATTTGGAGGTGGTATAGAATGGTGAATTTTCATAAAGTGTTTCTTTTCTTCAAACAAAAGGTAACCAATCTGTCATTTACATTTATCATTATGCATCTGTTGTTAATGTATTTTGCTATGGCCATGTATCTATTTGAGCAATTTAAATTTTGATGCCTGGATAAATAATTGGGAAGGAAAAAAAAAGCATTTTAATTACATAACATATCATATACTGTACCTAAATTAAAAAACAACAATTCTCTTGATGATTGAATGGGGATACCCTAAAAGCACAAGCTTATTAAAAGTGAATTGGATTCTTAGCTAACTGTGAAAAATTCCCCAGTACTTTTAAAGCTATGAAATGGCTGACAGCAGATAAACAGAATATAAAAGCAGATGGTTCAGATGGTCTAAATACAAAGCAGGTGGTTATCAAAACATGAGTTTGCCAGTTTGCCAACACTGCTGCCTTCCCCCCCCCAAGCCCCCCAACATCTGTTTTCTTGATGTTGATGTGATACATTTATGTAATTTGCAGGATATAAATCATCAAATTAAAAACCAAAAACATATTTGAGAAGGGGAGCTCTGTATTTTTGAATGGGACTCCCTTCCCAGGAGCTGCCATTCTACTTTGTACCTTTCTCTCATATTTGTCATCTTAGAAAGAAGAAGATGAGCTTTTCCCAAATTAACACAATGGATTATGTTTATCTTTTATCTTCCAGAGCTGAGTACAATGCTTGGAATACAAGGCTTAATAAATGTTGATTGATTGATTTTGCTTTTTTAGAACAAATACCTAAACTACTGACAGTTTTGAACATGAGAGGAATTCAAAGCAGACCATCAGATTTCGTTATGTACATTTTATGTATAAGGAAAAGAAACAATCACAAAACAATTAGTTCCCTGAACCAGATGGGATTTAAATATGGCAGAATGTTAACCATTCACAGAAGTAAAGCCCTACATTGTATTCACTCTCACAAAAGTTGGCACTTTCAATTTCTCTCTCTTCTCAGCCAAAACTGGAGTGATCTCAAAGGATGTTACAGCATAATTTAGTAGGCATGCTGAAAATAAAATGTAAAGTATAAAATAACAAAAACAACACTAAGTAAATAAGAGTTAAGAGTTTTCATCCAGCATCTCACTATTGTGATATAGTACACCTCAGGAAAATGATCAGTCTTTGTGGGATTCAGTTTCAATTTGGAGATTCAGTTAGATACACATGTTATCCACCCCAAGTAGAATGTAAGATCTTTGAGAGCAGAGCCTATTTCTTTCTTTTTTTTTTTTAGTGAGGCAATTGGGGTTAAGTGACTTGCCCAGGGTCACACAGCTAGTAAGTGTTAAGTGTCTGAGGACAGATTTGAACTCAGGCACTCCTGACTCCAGGGCCGGTGCTCTATCCACTGTGCCACCTAGCTGCCCCTGAGCCTATTTCATTTTTGTCTTTGAAAGGCCAGTGCCTGGAACAGAGTAGGTATTTAATAAATGCTTGCTGATGAGTAACATTCAAATGTAGCTATGAATCATGAATTTGTTCATCATTTCTTCTTCTTCTTTTTTTTTTTTTTGGTGAGGCAATTGGGGGTTAAGTGACTTGCCCAGGGTCACATAGCTAGTTAAGTGTCTGAGGCCGGATTTGAACTCAGGTACTCCTGACTCCAGGGCCGGTGCTCTATCCACTGTACCACCTAGCTGCCCCAGTTCATCATTTCCAATGTTGGTCTAGTGTTGACTGAGATAGTACTCTCCTGGGAGTAGAACATATGAAATTAATGATATTTCACACATAGCAATAATCCATGTGTACTAAGCTCCTTAAGAAGTGGCATCTCGATTGTGATACAAAACAATGGTTTGTGGGCATTTTAGAAAGAATAATTTTCAGCACATGAAAATTCTCAGCACAAAAGAAAGACACGTGAACCCCAAAGCTATATGAGATGAGGATGCTCGAGGTAATCAGTAACTTATAATGCACATTTTAGCACATTTTGCTGATATCTCTTTCTACTAAATTGGATAATTACATCAATATTTATGTCAAATACTAAGGAATCAAGAAGTAACAGTAGATGCTATATTGTCTGAAATCACATCTGAAATTTGCAAAGGATCGGGCCTTAACTTTTAGGCTCTGATCAGATGGAGGAATGAGATAACCACAAAGTGAGCAGGGAATTAAGTCTTCTAAGTTGGTCAAATACCTCTCTGGGCCTGTTTCTGTTCCAGCCTGTCAGTGGGAGCAGTCCAGATTTGCTTTCTCTACTCCTAATTTTGATCTCCAGTGTGCCTGACTTTGGTTGGTTGGATTTTTCAAGAACAAAAATGAAACGTGGAAAAGGAAACGAGTTGGCCAATCCCTGAGGCCCTCAGGGAAAAAAATAAAGGCAATAGTAGTTAGTGAAGGACTTAAAAATGTCTGGGGTGATTACATAAATAACAGATCCCAGCTTTCTATACCTCCTCACCATTATCCTGCTGGTCCCTTAAATCTTAGCTCATAACCTACTGGAAACTCCTTTTCTAAGCCATGGGCATTACAATCAATACTCTGAATCTAGAGAAGTCCTCATTTCCACTGCCACAGGAAGGGTAAACTGAGGAAGGATGATTCCCCAATCTTTCATGCTGTCTCCTCCATTGGACTATAAACTCCTTGACAGCAGGGACTTTTTGTCTTTTGCCTATTTTTGCATCCCCACTACTTAGCACAGTATGCCTAAACACATAGCAGGTGCTTTGAGACAGCTGTGTGGCCTAGTGGTTAAGAATGCTAGGCCTGGGGGCAGCTAGGTGGTGCAGTGGATAAAGCACCAACCCTGGATTCAGAAGGACCTGAGTTCAAATCTAGCCTCAGACACTTGATACGTACTAGCTGTGTGACCTTGGGCAAGTCACTTAACCCTCATTGCCCTGCAAAAAACAACAAAACAAAAAACAAAAACAAGAATGCCAGGCCTGGAGTCAGGAACATCTGAGTTCAAATCCAGCCTCAGACCTACTTGTTGTGTAACCCTAGGCAAGTAATTTAACCTCTGTTTGCCTTAGTTTCTTCATTTGTTAAATGGGGATAATGAAAATACCTACCTCGCAGGGATACTGGGAGGATTAAATAAGATGATAATTATAAATTATTATTAATAATTACAAAGTACTTAGCACAGTGCCTGGTGCAAAGTAAGTAATATATAAATGTCAGTTATTATTAATGAATATTCATTGATTGATTTATCTTGAGACACAGCTGTAAAGTTAGAATTATAAATGAATTTTCCCATAGAATTTTTTTTATGCATAATGGGAGACAATGTGATATCATGGAAAGAATCCTGGATATGGAAGCCGAGGACCTGGTATGAATCTGGACTCTGTACCTTGATGTCTCTGGGCCTCAGTTTCCTAACCTGTAAAATGAAGACTAGGTGATTTCTGAGGTCCTTCTAACTCTAAAAACCTATGATCTAGATTACAGTGCTACAGTAATAATACTGCTATAATTAATAAGAATTATTAATAATTGGGTTATAAAATGGTGGTTAATAAACCACTTTCTTCACAAATAATTATCTGAGTTGGTGGTAGAAGTATTATCATCATCCCAGTCTACAGAGGAGAAAACTCAGACCTCAGATAAGTCAAATTACTTACTAATAGTCATAATACCAGGTAGGTATCTGAGTAAGGACTCAAACCCATGTCTTCTTATAGTAGAAGGAAAAGATGCTTTAAAAAGATCATGAAGAGATAATGAAAATGACTGCTATAGAGAGAATAGAAATCTTTTTTAAAATCCATAGAAGCAAAGAACAAAAGGTTTAAACTAGTGACATACAATGCAGAACAACAGCAAAACCAAACCAAACCAAACCCCAACACCACCAAACAACCCAAAACACTTTTAAAAGCATAACCTATATATAAACAATGTGGAATCAAAGAGATTCATGTGACAGACCTGGAGAATAGATCATAACAATCATCTAAATTTAGAAAAAGAAAAGAAATGTTTCATTTTGGGAAATAATCAAAGAAATTTTTCCAGAATTAAAAAGAGGGTTAATGAAGCATACATAAAAAATAACCCATTAGTACTCTAATGAAGAGCCAAAAACTGATTATGTCTATTCACAATATAGCACAACTCTAGTATCATAACATTATGGGAAAAACACTACAAACTATCAGAACACAGAAATCACTCAAGAAGAAAAATCAGGAAGCCAGCAGACCTTTTTTTAATGAACATTTTAATTTAAAGTTTTGAGTTTCTAATTCAATTCCTTTTTCCCTTTCTTACTCCCTTCTTCCCCTTCCCCCTCCCTGAGGTGGTGAGCAATCAGATATAGGTTATACATGTGCAGTTGTATAAAACATTACTGTATTAGTTATTTTGTATAAGACTTGAATAAAAGAAAAAAAATGAAAGAAGGTGAAAAATAGCACGCTTTAGGATATGTTCAATCAATATTAGTTCTTTCTTTGGAGGTGGATAATATGCTTCATTATTAGTCTTTTGGGATTCTTAGATCATTGTATTGCTGAGAATAGTTAAGTTAATCACAATTCTTCATCAAACACTATTGCTGTCACCATGCACAATGTTCTCCTGGTTCTGCTCATTTCACTATACATCAGTTCATATAAGTCTTTCCAAGCCTTTTTTGAAATCATCCTGCTTGTCATTTCTTTCTTTCTTTCTTTTTTTGGGGGGGGCGGGGCAATGAGGGTAAAGTGACTACCCCAGAGTCACACAGCTAGTAAGTGTCAAGTGTCTGAGGCCAGATTTGAACTCAGGTCCTCCTGAATCCAGGGCCGGTGCTTTATCCACTGTGCTACCTAGCTGTCCCCTGCTTGTCATTTTTTATAGTACAACAACATTCCATTACAATCATATACCACAGCTTGTTCAGCCATTCCCCAATTGATAGACATCCCCTTGATTTCTAATTCTTAGCCACCACAAAAAGAGCTTCTATATTTTTGTTCATATAGGTCTTTTTCTCTTTTTGGGGATGTCTTTGGGATATAAAACTAGCAGTGATATTGCTGGATCAAAGGGTATGCACAGTTTGACAGTCCTTTGGGCATAATTCCAAATTACTCTTCAGAATAGTTGAATCAGTTCACAACTCCACCAACAATGTATTAATGTCCCATTTTTTTTTTCACATCCCCTTCCACATTCAACATCTTCCTTTTTTGTTATATGAGTCACTCTGATCAGTGTGAGGTGGTACCTCAGAGTTGCTTTAATTTGCATTTCTCTGATCAATAGCGATTTAGAGCATTTTTTCATGACTATAGATAGATAGCTTTGATTTCTTTGTCTGAAAAGAGGCAGCAGACTTTTTAAGGAGGACAAGGGAGAATAAGTCAAAGTGGAGTCTAACAGATGTAAAATTAAGAATGGCCATGAACCCAGAATTATCTATCCAGAAAACTCAGTATGCTTTTCGAAGGGAAGAGATGGATGACTGAAAAATATTCAGATTCTGAAACATTTGGAAAGGTAAGTATAGTTCAAGAAGTCTTTGAACAAAGTCAAATCTCCCAGCCAAAAAAAGATAAAATCCACACCTCTTGAATCAAGATAAACTAGTTGCTTTCTTGTTGTTGCTTATCCTTCATTCTCGAAGAGGACCATGACATTGAGGTGATGTCATGACTTAAAATGAATTGGATTTAAGGGAGGGACGACTGTGCAAGGTCACCAACCTCACTCTCTCTTCCAGTGTCATCTGGGTCCAGTGGTAAGAATACATACATACATACATACATGTGTATGTGTATGTACATGTGTGTGTGTGTGTGTGTGTGTGAGGATGATGAGATAGCCCCGAATGTTTAAGGCAATTGGGGTTAAGTAACTTGTCCAAGGTCACATAGCTAGTAAGTATCTAAGATGAGATTTGAACTCAGGACCCCCAACTTCAGGGCCAGTGCTCTATCTATCCACTCCTCCACCTAGCTGCCCTAAGTACAAGCAGTTGCTAACACACTGTAAATATGCTGAAAGTCCTGGAATGTTTAAATCACTACATTTTACAGTGTTTCAGAGAAATAATTAATTAACAAGCATTTATTAAGCACTTACTAGGTACAAAGGACTGTGCTAGGAAAGGGGTCAAAGAAATTAGGAGGGAAGATTTTTAGGTCACCACTAATTCCTGATTCTCTTCCTACTTATTTGACCTCTCTTCCTCTGTCTCCTTTGCTGGATCCTCCTCCAAATCATGCCCTTTACTTGCAGGTGTCCCTGAGAGTGCTGTCCTGAACCCTCTTCTCCCTCTATACTACTTCACTTGGTGATCTCATCAGCTCCCATGGATTCAATTACCACCTCTACGCTGATGCTTCTCAAATCTATCTTTCCTACCCCAAACTCTTTGCTGACCTCCAATCTCTTATCTCCAACTGCCTTTCATACATCTCAAATTGGATGTCCAGTAGACATCTTAAACTCATTTCGAAAAAAAGAACTCATTATCTTTCTCCCTTAAAACCTTCCCCACTACTGTAGAGGGCAATACCATACTGTCAGTGCTTCAGGCTCACAACCTAAGAGTCATTCTGTATTGCTCACTATTTTCTCCTCCCCTGCTCTGCTCCCAACTCCCCCATCCAATCTGTTGCTAAGGCCTACCAATTTCACAACCATTTTTTTTTTTGCAATGACTCTGAAATAAGCCTCTTTCTCTGCTTTGATGCTGCCATTTCTCTAGTGCCAAATCCTCATCACCTCATGTGCCTTGATTATTGCAACAGCCTGGTGCTGCATCTCCCTGCTTCAAGTCTCTCCCCACTCCAATCTATCCTTCATTCAGCCACTAAAGTGATTTTCCTAAAGTGCAGGTCTAATCAGGTGACATCCAGTCCCACCCCCAACTCAATAAACTACAGTGGCTCCCTGTTGCTTCCAGGATCAAATACAAAATGCTCTGTTTGGCAAAGCCCTTTATAATTTAGTTCCTGTCTCTTTTTCTGGTCTTCTTAGGTCTATTAATTATTTTTTCTGTTCCAAATTATCTCCTTCCCTCTACTTTCTTACCATCCATTAAGAAGGCAAGAAATTTGATACCCATTATACATATAAAATCATTACTCCTACACATCGACTCTTTGAGTGACACTGGCCTCCTGGATGTTCTACAAACAAGATGCTCCATCTCTCAACTCTCAGCATTTTCTCTGGCCAAAATACCCTCTCTCCTCCGCTACTTACTGACTTCCCTGGCTTCCTATAACTCCCAACTAAAATCTCACATTCTACTGAAAGCTTTACCCAACTAGAGTTTTCCCTCTGTTAAGTATTTCCTATTTATCCTGTATATAGCTTGCTTTGAATGTATTTGTTTGCACGTTCTCTCCCCTATTAGACTTTGAGCTCTGAGGCCAGGGATTGTCTTTTGCCTCTTTTTGTATCCCTAGAGCTGAGCCAGTTCCTGGCACATAGTAGGCACTTAATGAATACTGACTGATTGATTGACTGAAGGGAGGAAAATGATAGAACAAGAAAGAATAGAATGGAAAAGGATTTATTATGTGCTTACCACATGTAGTAATCATGGTTCTAAGTGCTAGGAACACAAACAAGACAATTCTTCAAACTTTCAAGGGGCTCTCATTCCAATTAGAGGAGACAAAATATATAGGAGGGTTTAGCTGGAAGACAGATGGATATACCAAAATGGAAGCTAGGTGGTACAGTGGATTGAGCATTAGACATGCTAGGAAGATATGCATTCAAATCTCAACTCACACACTAGCTATGTGACCTGGGGCAAGTCATTTAACCACTGCCTGCCTCAGTTTCCTCGAATCTAAATTAGGAAATTGGCACCCACCTCCCATGGTTATTGTGAAGATCATATGAGATATTTGTTTTTTTTGTTTTTTGTTTTGTTTTTTTAGTGAGGCAGTTGGGGTTAAGTGACTTGCCCAGGATCACACAGCTAGTAAGTGTTAAGTGTCTGAGGCCGGATTTGAACTCAGGTAACTCCTGACTCCAGGGCCGGTGCTCTATCCACTGCACCACCTAGCTGCCCCCATATGAGATATTTGTAAAGCACTTAGCACAATGCCTGGCACATAGGAGATGTTTAATGAATGCTTATTTCTTTCCCTAGGGTGTAGAAGAAGCATAGATGACAAAATCTGAGAGTCCTTAGGGTACAATGACAGGTCAATTGGCAATGCTTGGGGACCCAGAGAGTATAGTGGCAGGGAAGATGGTAAGGTCCAATGTACCTTAGAAAGCAATGGTATCTGCTGATAAGGATTAGGGCATCTACTGTCTTTACAGAAAGACTGTAGTTGGAAACTCCTTGCTCATCTAAGCAGTTTGAGTGGCCATGTTCCTGAATAATGACTGTTGGGAATGAGGCTGTTGGCCCAAGAGCTGGAGCAGAGTAGAGTTCTGAGCTACCTCTGGAGGAGAGACAGGATTGGTCAACATCTAGCTGAGAGAGAGCATCCAATGGGGTTCAGACAGCAGTGCCTGCTTCATTTCAATTCTTAGGCTGCTCTTTGGGATGTTGAAGTAGAAGGAATAGGGTAATCCCAAAGCAAGGCTCCTGCCATTAATAATGGGGAAGTTCATGTTAAAGAAACTAACATATTTATTAATAGGACATAGGAGATATGTTTAGAGTAATTTTTGCTATGGCTTTGCTAGTAACAAACAATAATAATAAAGTATATTCCCTTTTGCTAGACAATTAAACAAAATACAAATCTATCACAACATAAAATGTAAATGGAGTGGTCTCTTCAACAAAATGAAAGAGTCAGAATAGATGAAAAAACAGAATCCAAAAATGTTGTTTACAAGAAAGGCATTTAATCCAGAATAATTTAAATAGATTCATACTGAACAGGGGTTCTAAAATGTATCATGCTACTTCCAAATCACCAAAGTTGGAATAGCACAGGTCAAAGCTGAATTCAAATTGGAAAGCATTAAAAGAAATAAACAAGAACATATGTTATGTTAAAAGGTTCTAAAGAAAAGGAGATTTAAAATATAAAGATTGGCATTTAATAATTTTGTAATAAAATTCATAAAGGAAAATATTGGATGTCATAAGGGAAATAGCTTAAAATCAGCAATACTGTAAATATAAATATTCCACTCTTAAAATATGATAAATTCATTAAAAAGATAAATAAGAAACTACAGAAATGAAAAGAGTAGTTGTTAGAACTGTGTGGGAACAGTACACTAATGGGTTTGTAGAATGGTAAAAATATTTGTTGAATGATGTAGCAATATATGATAACAATCATAAAACCAATCTTTTTGACCTAATACTTTTTGACCCAATGATTCCATTAAGACTTTATAGCTTACAAATATCATGAAAAGAAAAAAAGACCTAAATGTATAAAAATGTTTACAATCATCTTTTTAATAATAGTTCTTAGAAATAATTGATATGCACAATGGCTGAATAAATTATGGTACAAATATACATATAGAATAGAAACTTATGGTGCCATAAAAATTATAAATATGAAGAATACAAGCAAATATGGACAAAGTGAGATCAGCAGAAACAGAACTGTATATATGACTACAACTATACACATGTATACATAAAGAGTATTTGATGAGAAGAAAACAAAGTCAAAGTTAGCAGATTTTCATACAGATTTGGAGAGGGACACAGAGTGAATGAATTATTTTGATTAAGATATAACTCATTTGGTTCAATTTTGTTAAATGTTAAGGTTTTATAAAGATTTCATCTCATGATTAGACCTTTTGGTGATTATTAAATTCATAATTTAAAAGGGTATTTAGTTCTTAATGGTCCTGATGTATAGTACTCAGCATAGTACTTATTAGTTGTGTGATCTGGGGCATGATCCCTTACCTCTCTGAGTTCAATTTCTTCCTATGTAAAATAAAGAAAGTACTTGTCCCTATATGTCATTGGAGCATATGAGGAATGCATTTAGAAGCTTTAAAAAAATTGAGAGGCTCTGTGCTGCAGGGGATAAAATACAGTCAAAAGGAAGAAGGATTCTGTCCTAGTAAAGTTGAATAATCTTCTAGACAGGGGATAGTGAAGTTGACTTATGTAAAGTGATGGCCATGTATATACAGGGGAGTGCAGCAGGAAACAATGCCTATCAATTCATTAGATGTAGGAGTTTTAATAAACAATTACACCTTGGTTTGTAGGTTTCTCAAGAGCCATTGCTAAAGCTACTAATTAAAATAATTCAAGATGAAAGATCTTGTCCAACTTTTAGCACCAGGTAGCAATGATGTTACAGTCTACAAAACATGTGCTAAGCACTTTCTGATTAAGAATAGGCGTATATTTTTAATATCATGCATGCACCATACAGATCACTTAATACTACATTTAGTCATAAAACAAGTCAAGTGAGACATAAAACCGTTTTCCCAATAGGCTGCTTCTCCACACATCTCTACGCCTGGAGTCAAAATCTATCACAAGTGAGAATACTCAGGAGAAATAATAGTCTAAAAATCATATGTCCTTCCTATTCTCAGTTTCTCTATACCAACTCTGAGCACTCCATGGTCTATGACATCCAAAGAAGAAGGTGACAAAAGGAACTACAAATTATCCTGTCTCACAGTAAGTCATACTGTCATATCAAGTGAAACAAAACATAAAAAGGGATTTCAAGGGGAGTCAAACATTCAGTATTAACAGGTTCTCCAAACCCAATCTATATTCTACTGTGGCAGAAAAGTTATAAAACGCAAACATTTTTTTTCTTTACGAACCAAGATTACATATCAGAGGCTGGCAATCAAAGGGCCAGAGTTGGTTTTGAGAGAACTCTGGGTTCCTGACATTCTTTAGAGAAAGAAGCCAAAGCTCTGTTCTAGCACTGGGACAGAAAAGTAGGAACCTGTTGCTCTTGGAAATTCTGATTTGTAGGCTGGTACTCTAGGCAGTTTTGAATAATTTCCTCTGTCAAAAGAACACTGGACTGTTTGGCAGGAGAGGCAGGTTCTAATTCTAACACCAACTAGATGTTTGACCTTAGGCAACCCATTTCATTCCTTTCTGTCTGATTGTCCTTATCTATAAAATAACAGCTCTGAACTAGATAATGTCCAAGTTCTTTTCCAGACCTAAGACTTGATAACAACTCACTATTTCAATATGTTAAGAAAAAGGAAGTTGTGGAAACAACTGCATTTATTTTATTAAGCATTTCTATGGGTACCAAGATTAAAACAACCGAATGAGCTAGATTCCATACATATCACTAACAGTGAAGAAGGGGTGGTCATGTGGTGTAATGAGGGGATAAGTGGTGGATGGCTTAAATGCTCCACCTATATCCATGGGTTGTTGGAGAAATGCTTTCAAATTAAATAAATAAAATCTACTTCACTAAATTGTATCTTAAAAAAAAAAATAGGCTAGGGGCAGCTAGGTGGCACAGTGGATAAAGCACCAGCCCTGGATTCAGGAGTACCTGAGTTCAAGTCCGGCTTCAGACACTTGACACTCACTAGCTGTGTGACCCTGGGCAAGTCACTTAACCCCCGTTGCCCCGTAAACAAAACAAAACAAAAACAAAAACCACAAAACAAAAATTATTTAAAAAAATAGGTTAAAGCCATGTAGGCATTTATCTAATAGAGTAGATGAGTAAATACAGTCAAGTTGTTTGTAACATTCATAAGTTTTCAAGTACAAAAAGCTGCATCTGAAAAATAAAATGAAAATTCAAAGAGCAACTTTTTATAACCACACACCAATATATCGATGGATGTAGGCATTCCTTTCAAAAATGCCTGCCTATCCTACATGATATTTATTCATGACATCCCGTAAGTGCAGTATGGGGATCTAGCCAAAATACTGGAAGCACTCTGCAAGTCTCTTCAACACCCTGAGGGCACTGAGCATATAGGCTAGTGACCAAACCACTTTTTCCTTGGATCATATATGTAGATCCCCAGTGATATCTTCTATACTACCTTTGGCTAGAAATTTAAATTCATACCTCCAAAGTTGCAGTTCATGCACCTAAGTGGGAGGGGTAGCTTATTTTTTTTAGAAGTATGATAATGTGACCAAAATTCCAGATTTGGTTTTTATAAGGCAGCTGATTTTGTCCTAATGGAAAAAACAAAACAAAACAATTTTATGACCTGACTGATCACAGAGAGCTTAACCAGAGAGGTTATCTGTTTCAGTACAAACTTCTTACTGCTACTGGAAAAACGAATTAAAAATATATGCCCTATTGTTGGTGGGCCTTGAGTATTATTTTCATATAATGAAGTACGAACTTTTAATAATTGAAAACCCTTTATTGTGAATGCCTCATTGAGGCATACAGTTTCTGAATTGTTAAAGTTTGTTGGACAGTAGAAAGTATAATCATGGGTAAATCACTTAATGTCTCTAAGCTTCAGTTTCCTTACCTGCAAAATAGATAATAATAGCACTTATCTCACAGTTGTATGGCTCAAATGAGGATACTGTAAAACATTCTGCAAACTTTAAAATGATTTACAAGTAAATTGTAAGCTCATTAAAATTTATCAAATTAATATTTAACTTTTGGTTTTGTTGATTCTTGAGAAACCTACTCCACTTTAAATTCTAAGTTATCCAGTCTGGGTACAGGGGAATACTCTTCCAGTTCTTGGAGAAATGATCTCATCAAAGGATCTTTGACCTGGGAGATTACTTTGTAGATGAAACAAAATAAAACAAAACCTTATTCCAGTAGGGGCCTCCTTCTCCATGGCTTTCAAATGACAGAAAAGAACTCTTATGCTTATCTTTCTTCATTCTCTTTTTTAGAGCCCTATAATCACTCTTCATATGACACTTTGGCTCTGGCCCTACTGTAGAAGGCAGCCTGCCTTCCAGAATTAACCACATGGCCAGAAGTTGAAGTTTTTCTTCAGCTTGGGAGGTAATCATATGATAACCATATCATGGAAGAATATTATGGTTAAAAGCTGGATCTCTTTTTCATGGAATAATTGGGGTCATGAAAAACACTGTAGTTTCTAGCCCACTTTCCTTCTGTTATTCACTTCTAGGTCTGTTCAAAATATAGGCATTAATGAACTCGTTCTAGGGGTTGTCAGTTCAATTACATAGCAAAGTTGGAACAATGGGCATTCTTTGTCTACTTGTGTTTTCCTGGGTGGATACTTAGGCAGAGCCCTTTTGTGAGACGAAAGGTATTATTTAGGAGGATCTGCAATGTCTAGGGGCATGATGCAATTCGCATAATGCTGGAATCAGGAAATAAAAGAGTCCCATAAAAATTAAAGTTGAAGATCACACCCAAAACAGTGAAGAGGTAGAAGAAGAGGGCAGAAGGAGGCTGCAACAAATGACCATAGTGGAGTTGTGCAAGAAAAGTGATTGTCATGAGAGAAATGTATTACTGGAAAAGAAAGTGAAATAACCATGGGTAAGAACAAGAAATAACCCACATACTCCACGAGCATCCATGAAATGCCAGACATCTAAGAAGTGATGCTGGCCCATCAGGAGGCTTCTTAAGGGAGAATTTAGGACAGGAGTTGCAGAGGTTGGAAGGCTCTGTTTTTTAGGTTTTATTGGGTGCCCGCACTGATGAAATCCCTAAAAGTGAGATTAAAAGGCATTTTCACATGAATGACCTCATTTAATTGTCAAGCCAATATTCTTTCCACTACAAACAGTATCTCTACTACAAAAAGTGACTTGTTTAAGAAGTCACTATAGAAACTATCACTAAGCATATTATTTCAGTAGATTATTAGATATGGTCCAAATAAAATATATCACAGATCATATACCTCAAAGTAGATGCCATTGCTGTCAGGAACCTTAAAAATAATTTAGCCCAACTTCCATATTTTACAAATTCGTGAATTGATATTTCCCTAGAAAATAAATTTCAAAGGCATATAAACTGTAAGTCCCTGAGTCTGCCTAGACTGAAGTGAGTGGTTTGGACTAGAAGGCTAGTGAAGTTCTGTCTGTCTAGCTTGAGACCTATGGTCTCAAGAACATGCATCAACCCATTTCATTAGGTTACACAAGTAGAGACCCTCTTCAAAAGGGCTTTGCTTTAGTTTTCCTCTAACATGAGCAACGGTAGTGTAATATTTACTAGAAGTTGATCTTTGGACAATGTGTTTAGTTACTCAAAGTGTCAAAAGTACCTCACTGAAAACAATTTCATTTATAGTGGATGGACATGGATTCCTGTTGCAATGAAGTGTTTGGTAATTTTTCTGGAAGAGGTAAAAAGGAAACCCAAGTAAAGGTACATTAGTAAAAAGAGGCTAGATTATATCCCAATATACAATGCTATTAAAAGTATGACTATTCCTTGAGTATATTATTTATGGAACTGAGAATATAGAAAATAATTTTATTTCATTGACATAGCGTAGTTCAGACTAACAAAAAAGGGGTCATTAATAATTAAATAAGAATTTAACATTTTAAAATGTGTGAAGTGAAATAATTTTATTTCATGTCCAAGTTTACATTTCTTAAAACAAAATACAATTTAAGGGTTTAAAAATATAATTTACAAAACTACCATCTTTCAGATAGGATACTGTTTGAACTTAACACTAGGCAGAAACTAAATTGAAATTAAGACTAACATAACTGTGTGAGAACAAAATGAACTATATATGGCAAATGAATCCTTCATAGCACCTGTCCTCTCATGTAGAAAAGAACATCAGCCTTTGACTGATGATTTCTTTTTGACATGATTTATCGCCCAGTATTCTTTAAACTTGATAAAGCAAATTAATCTTTGATTGCAAGAGCCACTGGAGGTTGTCATTAGTCATGTAGTTTGGTGAGGCTGCTTCTGCTTCATTTACCAGTCGCACGGCACGGGGAGCCCAGCAGCAATCGCTGGCAGCTTCGGCGGCTGTCCTGATCCACCCAGGAGAAATGATCAAAGAATTCAATAGACAGTATTTTAAATTACTTCTCTGGAACTGACCAAGAAGAGAAAAAAATATGTGTCCCCCCCCCCCACCGCCTCCTCCAACTCTTCCCCTCTGTGATAACAATTATTGCTATTCTTAATAACATATGAAGGTATGCATGCAAGTCTCTAGGCCTAAAATTCCTATACAAATCATGGCTGCTAATGTTGTTTTTCTTAACTGAAATAGGGAATTTTATTCTAAAAAGGATTGCTGTGAGGAGAGAGATTGCTCTATGCAAAAGTCAAAGAAAGAAAATAAATACCTACTTTTCAAAGGGTTCTTTAAGCTCCATGTCATAAAAACGGCCTTTCTTACCTATTATCCAGAATCAGAAAGGTCCATTGGAGTAGTAAACATTCCATTTTAATGCATTATCTAATTTTTGCAGATGTCTTTTAAAAAAATCAATTCACAATCAAGGTGAACCTGTTGCAACTTTTTTAGTTTTATTTCTTTTTGGTTTCTGTTATTATTATTTAACATACAGATAGGATTTCATAGGTTTATTCTCATGATTATTCACACTAATATCCTTGTGTGGGGAAAAAAAGACATTGGTGGGGAAACTGAGCTACTAAGGAACAGTGGCTGAATTGTAATTCAAAGTTTTTGATTTTCAGTAGTGGTTTTAAGGCAATGTTGCCTATCAGCATAGAGATCTAAAATTTTCAATTAAAAAAATATCCCTTAGTATATATGCTATCTAGTTTTTCTTGGTAATCAAGACATGTCAAATTTTGATTCTCTCAGGTGGGACTGTACTAGCTACAAGCTTAAATATATTGAAATACAGAGAATAAAAACCCATAAATAATTGTGGATAATCTAACAACATTTTTGATTATCATGTCATCCTCAGTAAAGTCTTGTAACTTCTGGATTTAAGCCATTTCCATGGTTGAAGGTAGCTTGGGAACCAGTAATACTTTTCAGGAGAACTATTGTCAATTAAAAAAAAAAAGGAATTGAAAGAATGAGCATATTTAAATTTAGCCTATTTTGAATTTAATAAACAAGTCTTGATTTTTAACATATAACAATTTCATTTAACATAACTAATCTCTATAATATGCAGCTAAGAGTAACTAATCTCTTTTCCAATAGTTTTTTTCAATTTTAATTTTAGGAGTCTTCTTTTTAAAGTACTAATCCTGCATGTAGCCCAAATATGAAATAAAGGAGGCACAAATAGCTTTGTCTTACAAAAATAAAACATCAACGCAGATCTGAACATGTTCTAATAAACACATAACCAGGAGTTATACCATAAACACAAAAACATATATTAACTAAAAATAATTCTTATCTAAACAACTTCAAAGTTGATCTATTTCATTCACTTTTTATCCATGTTCTTTTGGTTTGTGTGTGTGTATGTGCATGCACGCACACACGTGTACACATGTGTGGTATGCCTTCACACTTCTGTGTTACTATGCCATCATTAAGAAATAGGGGCAGGGGATGTAACTTCTTGTAAATAAACATTTAAAGTCCATAGTAATTTCACTTACTATATGAAAATTAACAACTGGGCAATTTGGCATAAATTATTTTGAAAAAAAGTAAAAAAATCAATTTACCTTTTAAGTTAGTTATTAAACTATATTATTAATAATTAGTATTTATTTTTGCTTTGCTACTTTGAAATCAGGTGTTTAAAAAGTAGGCATGATGACACATTAACTGCAATTCTGCAAATTATCTATTTTTTATGTATACATTGCTAGAAAGAGGACATATTTACCTAGAATTGCTCATGTTTATTCAGAGTTCCCTGAATTTTAAAATGGCAGGCTGGAAACTTGATAAATTCTATAAACCATTTGACTTAAAAATTTAAGTGAAATTTGTTTTCATCTCAAATCCTTATCAATGATAATATTTTGGGACTACTCATTTAAAGGAGAGTTGGATGAAAAGCTTTGAGATTTACAGAAAGAACTTCCAATACACTCAATGAAAAAGATGTCACTTCAATGCAGATGTTCCAAAGAAAATTTTAAAAATGAAACCAAATCAATCCAAAAGGGTAAAGAAAACAATCAAACCATTTTGAGGATTTAAGCTTCCTCTTGTATATACATTTCAAGATTCTGAAGTCACTATTCCATGAGATGTTTAAAAATATCTTTCACTTTAGTTGTATTGATAATTGTATGTTTATTTAAAACAGAGATACAGATATAACTTACTATTTATATATGAATATACATTTACTGCTTGGCTCCACTGAGAAACTATAAATTTCATCTATTGAACATTAGCAAAAAATTACATGTGTTTATCATCTGGATTATTCTCAGATTAATAGAGATAAATGACAAAACATAATCAGTAGCAGCTCTGCAACTTAATCATTGCATCTGAGCTATAGGAAGCACTTAATTACTCTCATTTACTAGGTTCAATCTAATGAGAAGGCATTAGCCAAATGAAAAGAATGCAGTACAAACAAACAAAATAGTTATACCATCATTAAAAAGAAACTCTGACAGTGCAGGTGACAGCATATGCAGGATAAATTACCATAATGTCCTAAATGCTGAGCTGTCAGCATGCTAATGCAGTGATCAGATACCCAGGGAATCTCTGCACTATAGCTGTCAAAAACAGGTATCATAAATCACCTCTCTCTACTGTACTGCTCATTATCATGGTTCCCATATACATGTTTTTCAGCACACTTCAGTACAGATCTGAAGGCAGCACTCATTCTTATGTGAGTCTGTTTACTCTCACTGATATTATAGATAATTCCTGCTCAATAAATGGATACTGGCTTTTATAATAATGAACTTTACAATTTTCAAACATGTTACGGGCTCTGCTTTTAATAGTGGAGTCATGAGTACAAATGGGGGCATAAAATCAACTTTTTCCTTTTTTATACAAAATAGTAGCAATAATTTCAGTATAATACGATTGTATTTTGCAAATGGACATCATTATTTCTAAGTATTTTATGACTTAAAATAATAACAATGCAGGTACAAATTAGATGTTCAGTTCACAACGCCCATAAATGTTTAAAGCTTTGTCCATTGAGTCAAAGGAAATGCATACATTCAGGATTCCTTAATAAAGTAGATCCAATATTTTAAAATTAATCTGCTTTTTGTTACAAAGTTCATTTATAAGCATTAAAAAAATAAAAATGCTTAACATATGAAAATAAGTCTTAGTATATAAGTAGTTTTCAGTGTAAGTGAAAAGAAGACAAATTATTAATTTCCATTGTATTTAAAGCCACAGATTGGTGAAAAACTGGCTTTTATATGTCAATATGTACCTTGTAATACAATCCAAATGTGTTAATAAGTCATTGATATTTTTATATTCCTAAAATGATTGTCATTAAGAATTGAAATGATATTTTCATATTTTGATGGCAAGTATTAAAAACCTAGCTTAATAATTTAATTACTAACTATATGAGCTACTTGGAAAGAAAGACACTATTTCTAACAAAAGTCAGAATGATGGATGACATTTTCTTCTAATCCTTTGTTATAAAGGTTCACCTCTGCTGATTTCAACATATACACCAGTAACTTCTTTTTACCCTTTCTGGGAGGGAATCAAGTTATAATGGGTTTAATGATCTTCCTAGAATATAATTTGATTATATACTAAAAATCTTGTCCTGTTATTTTATGATCACCAGCCATGTTTATTATTTTATAAATTTCTTGTTAAAATGAAGTCCATTATTAAATTATGGCGATAGGGGATATGGACTAGACTTGTAAATCACACTTGTAAGTCACTGATAATAGGAACTCTAAAATGAGGGAACTCCCTTTTTCAAAGTAAGTTGGGGCTGTCTTTGCAATTTATAGAGAGCTATCTAGATCACTGAGGGATTTTGTGATATTTGACCAGGGTCAAGCCAGCCACAGTATGTGTCAGAAGAAGGACCTTAACCCAGGTCTTCCTGACTTCAAGGACAGTGCTCTCTCTCTCTCTCTCTCTCTCTCTCTCTCTCTCTCTCTCTCTCTCTCTCTCTCTCTCTCTCTCTCTCTCTCTCTCTCTCTCTCTCTCTCTCTCTCTCTCTCTCTCTCTCTCTCTCTCTCTCTCCCCCTCTCCCTCTCCCTCTCCCTCCCCCCCACCCCACTATTGCCCTCTGCCTCTATTACTGAATCAACAATCTATAAGCAAATCCTCCTCCTTAAAAGAGGAAAAACACTGGATTTGTTTATATGTGTATTATTTATAGAATAGAACTAACAAACAGAATTCAAATAGTTATTGATATTTCAGTTCAATTAAACAAATAATCACTGAATGCTTACTATGTACAAGGCATTGTTTTTAGCACTGAAGGGGTTAAAAAGATGACTAAGACATCAGAATGGAGCTAGGAGGAAATCATAAAACTGTGCTAACTG